>NW_006239111.1:760078-784294 GCF_000226075.1 Solanum tuberosum | reverse complement strand
CCCTGTAGAAGTCCTCCATCCATATGTTACCGACCTGACCATCCATCTATCATTGGAATCAGAAGAAACTGGTCCGTCCAACGTCTCTGACCTTGTTCCAAGAAGATCTCATTTCGCCCTCTGCGAGACAAAGATCTCGAACAAGGAAACATTGATTTCCAAGAGAGCTTTTAAGCTAAAGTTTTGAGTAATTATCTCAAATCAAAGAAAGAAAGTTGTTTGAAACACTTATGAGCTAAGTATATTTTGGGACTAGTATTCAGCATTGATATAGAGATGCGAGTTCATATTAACTCAAGTCTCCATAAACCATGTAGCCATCATGGGTAGTAAAGGATCATACTTTTTAGATGACTCCTTAAGATGCTTTTAGCATAGACTAGTGGATGCACTAAGTTAAGTAAGGTCCTATATCATGGCAAGGTATAAGATGGTCCTTGGGCAACGTGAGGTAAACGTTGTATCATCACTTAGACTCAGAGTGGTGGTTGTCGGTTAGAGAATTTCCCACAAAAGTTATATTACTTTTATATATAAGTAAAGTTGAGTTTGTTATTGCTTTATCTTTAACGAACTAAGTTGTTTGCACTATTTTACAAGCTTTTTATATATATATATATATTACATGTGTCTTATTGCTTTATATTGAGTTCAGTTATTCATGAGTTGTACAGAGCCAATGTAAGTGTTCCTTCTTACTCCTTTCAATCTTAAGTTGTTGTTTAGCTATTCCAAACTCGCATACTCGTACATTCAATGTACTGATGCCAGTTGGCCTGCATCTTATTGTGATGCAGACGCAGGTAACCAAGATCAACATCCAGCGCGATGTTGATCTAGTCGAGCACTCCAGAGTCAGTGGTGAGCCTCCTTGCATTTTGGAGGACTCTTTTGTTCGCTTTCCTAGTTTTTCTTTATTAGGATGTTGTGGGGTCTGTCCCAACATCTATCTCAGTATTATAGAGGCTTCATAGACAGTCAGACAGTAGTTATGAGTCTCTCATCTATGTATTTGTAGATACTTTGTTTTGAGATAGAAGTTGCCAATTTGGCTAAGAGGTTATCATTTAAACTATTACATGTGTTTATTTTGTTGAGTTAAGTCTTCCGCTGAGTTAAGTAAGCCAGGCCAAGGGTTCGCTTTGGGCCAGCAATGGTCTCCGAGTGTCGGCCACGTTCAGGGTGTAGGCTCGGGGCGTGACAGAGAGCCCCTAGGTGAGACACTCGATCAGATGAAATCCTTATGAAGAAGATCTTTCAACTAGTCTTTTAACTCCCTTAACTAAGTTGGAGCCATTTTATGTGGCGGAATAGAGACAGGTTGGGTATGTGGGAGGACGTCGATTCCAAAGTCTATTTTACTGTAGGGAGGGACTCCAAGAAAATCATCTAGAAAGACTTCTTGAAACTCATTTACCACTGTAATTGATTGGAGGGGTGGTGTCTCAACACTAGAGTCTTCAACTCTGACTATGTGATAGATACATCCTTTGGAGACTGACTTTCTAGCCTTAAGGTATGAGATAAAACAAATCTTAGGTACTGCTAGACTACATTTCCACTCTAAGACTAGACCATTCAGAAACTAAAACTTGACTATTTGAGTTCTACAATCGGCTGAGGCATAGCAATAATATTACTAGTCTATGCCTAGAATAATATCAAAATCCATCATATCTAATTCAACTAAGTCAGTTGTGGTTTCTTTATGATGAATAGAGATGGTGCACTTTTTGTAGTCTCTCTTTGTTCATTTGCGCTTTTGCTACCTCTTTTCCTCCTCAGTTTTCTTAGGAGTTCAATGATTCATAAGAAAATAAATATACAAAAACGACAAAATGCATCTCAATTCTATTCTTTTACACAACCAATATCACAACATATATTCCAAAAATGGCGGAAATCCATAGCATATGCCACAAGTAGTAACTGGATCTTCAGTATTAATTTTGAGCTCTCGCTGAAATCCTTACCACATGCCACAAGTGAAGGTTAAATTTAAAGAATTAATAAGGTAGTGTTTCTCTTTTGCTTTTAATTTTAATGGCTAATTTTACAAAACTAGAGTTCGTTGCCCTTCATAGTTCGGGAAAGAACTACCTTTCATGGGTGTTAGATGCTGAAATACACCTTGATGCAATGGGCCTTGGAGACTCCATAAAACAAAAAAATAAAGCATCAAAGCAGAACTGTGTGCGGACAATGATATTTTTGCGACATCATCTCAACGAGATTCTAAAAATCGAATATCTCACATTTAAGTATCCACTTGTTTTGTTGAGTAGCCTAAAATAAAGATATGACCACTTTAAGATGGTCATACATCCAAAGACATGATATGATTTGATGCATCTATGGTACAAGAATTTAAGTCTATAAATGAGTATAGTTTTGCCATTTAAAGCATCACTTCTCAAATGAAACTATGTGGAGAAACGATTAGTGAAATTGATATGATGGAAAAGACGTTCTCGATTTTTTATGCCACGAATGTGCTCCTGTAGCAACAATATCGAGAGAAAGGTTTCAAAAAGTATTCTGAAATAATTTTTCATCTTCTAGTGGCTGAGCAAAATAATGATTTATTAATGAAAAATCATGAGAATCGGCCTACTGGACCTGAAGCACTTTCTGAAGTGAATGAGGCACCATACTAGGCGTGGAAAAAGTGGTGGCCCTAATCATGACCTAGGACGTGGACATGGATGGGCACGTTGTCATGAGTATGGTCAAGAACGAAATTCTTTTCCTGGTGTTAATCATTCATCATATACAAATCACCATCAAAAGGAAAACAGAAAGGATGAGAACTGTGAAACAACTAGGCAGGTTATTTTCGATGTGGTAGAAGAGGTCATTATGCATGTGATTGTTGTACTCCTATACACTTGGTTGAGCTTTATCAATAATCGCTACAGAAGAAAGAAAAATCCTGAAGCAAATTTTGTCTCTAAAAATCAGGTTGACATCACACACTTGGATGTAGCAGATTTCTTCGCACATCCTCAAAGAAAGATAGATCACTTGATTGGTGATGGTTTTGTGGCCATGGACGAGTGAACACTTTATTTTTTTTAGTAGTTATTAAATCAAATATATAAAGATAGTTGTTTACACGAGTTTTTTTTTATTAGTTAGCATTAACTAGTTTTATAATTCATTATTGAATTGAATTTCTATTTGATTTTGGCTTAGTTAAATAATATTTTTTATATTTTATTTGCTTGTTGGAAAGAGACAAAAAACTAAATTTAAATAATGTCATTGATTAGATGTACATTTTATTTGTATTTTAATCTCGGATATTTGAGTTGATTTTTATATTTGGAAAAGTTATGGAGGAATGTTTTTTTTTAGGCCAAACACTAAACCCTATTATGTGTTTATATTAAACTAGGATTTAAATTGGTCTAGTGAATAAATAATACAATTACTATTAGTTTGTATTCTAATAGGTTTTGTATATTTTATTTTTCCCCTACGAATGCTAGTTGAATTTTTTGAGTGTATTAAGTATATCAAAAATAGTGTACTGAAAATTTATTGAATATCTAGTTATTTATTGTACACTAGGTAATGGGTTTTTCTTACTTGCAAAATCAAGTAACATAACACAAGTTATTTTTATAAGCATGAAAAAATACATTGGTACATTATGTGCATGTGTTCATTACTTTATTAGTTACATAATAGAAGATAGTTAATATTTTATAATACGATCTTACTTTTACTTTGTAATAAAGTCTTAATAGATATTTATTTCATTTTATTTGAAGATATGGACAATTTTGAAAGCATGTTACCTAAATATGAAAACATTTGCTTGATTGATTTTGGTACAACACATACGATATTAAAAAATGAGAAATATTTCTCTCATTTAAGTATGAGCAAAATAAATGTTACTACAATTTTTGGTAGTACTAATATGATTGAGGGCTTTGGAAGAGCCATTGTAATTTTGTCTAAGGGAACTAAACTAATCATAAATAATGCGATGTTTTCTCCCAAATCTCGGAGAAACTTGTTGAGTTTTGAAAATATCTGTGAAATGGTTATAATATCGATTCAATGGATGAAATAGATCTTCAATATCTTGGTATCACCAAGAATGTCTTTGGGCAGACATGTGTTATAGAACATTTCTTTGCTTTATCTTCAGGCTTGTATTGGACAAAAATTAATGCAATTGAGGCACATGCTAAAGTAAATAAGAAATTTACTGATTCTAATACTTTTATACTTTGGCATGATCGTCTGGGAAATCCCAGGTCTTTAATGATGAGACGAATTATAGAAAATTCAAATGGATATCCACTAAAGGACCTAAAAATTCTTTTAAATGGTGATTTTCTTGTACTTCTTGTTATCAAGGCAACTAAATTGTGAAACCATCACCAACAAAAGTTGAGATTGAGTCCCCTGCGTTCTTGGAACGTATACATGGGTATATTTTTGGACCTATTCACCCACCTAGTGGGTCATTTAGATATTTTATGGTCCTAATAGTTGCTTCTTCTAGATGATCTCATGTGTGCTTATTTTGATCTCGTAACTTGGCATTTGTAAAATTATTGGCACAAATAATACGATTAAAGACACAATTATCTGATTATCAGATTAAGTCTGTTCGCCTTGATAATGCTGCAAAGTTTTTATCCGAATCATTTAACGATTATTGTTGGTTTGCCTCGAACCCGGTGACAACATGACTCAATTTGGGTTATAGTAGATCGGATGACAAAATCAACCCATTTTATTCCCGTCAAGGTTAACCATTCGGTGGAGGACTTTGCTAAGCTGTACTTGAGAAAAATAGTAAAGTTGCATGGAGTGCCTTTGTCCATTATTTCCGATCGTAGTACCCAATTCACTTCTCAGTTTTGGAAGTCTTTCCAAAAGGGTCTTGGTACTTGTGTAAAGCTTAGTACGAACTTTCATCCCCAAACCGATGGGAAAGCGGAACGAACTATCCAAATGTTGGAAGCTATGTTGAGGGCTTGTGTGATTGATTTTAAGGGTAATTGGAATGACCATTTGCTAGTGATTAAGTTTGCATATAAAAATAGCTATCACCCGAGTATTGGTATGGCTCCATTTGAGGCATTATATGGTAGGAGGTTTAGATCTCCTATAGGATGGTTTGACGTTGGTGAAGGCACCCTAGTAGGTCCCAAGTTGGTACATGAGGCCATGGAAAAAGTTGGACTTATTATAGAAAGGTTGAAAACGGCTCAAAGTCAACATAAGTCATATGTCGATGTAAGAAGAAGAGATCTTGAGTTTGATGTTCATGATTGGGTTTACTTAAAAATTTCACCCATGAAGGGTGTAGTGAGATTTGGTAAGAAAGGGAAGCTTAGTTCTCGATATGTAGACCCATATCAGATTTTGAGACGTGTTGGTAAGGTTGCTTATGAGCTAGATTTGCCAAATGAGTTGGCATCAGTGCATCTAGTTTTCCATGTCTCTATGTTGAAGAAATGTGTTGGAGATCCAACATCCATAGTTCCCCTTATAAGGTTTGGGAGTTAAGGAGAATATTTCTTATGAAGAAGTTTCGATTGAGATATTAGACCGGCAAGTCAAGAAGTTGAGAAATAAAGAAGTAGCTTCTGTGAAGGTGTTGTGGAGGAATCAATTAGTTGAGGGTGCCACTTGGGAGGCCGGGCCGATAGGATGTCCCGAAATCCTCATATCTTTCCTTCTACTCCTACTCTAGCTTGAGGTAATGAGTTCCTCATGGTTTGATCTTTGTTTTGGAGTCATGTGTCTTATATGTTTCCATGATTTCCTTACTATGCATGATTTATGAAATGTTTAAGTTTTGAGAAATTGAGTTTATTTGATTGACTCCTACATGTTTATGTGCAAATGAGTATGAATTGCATGTATACTACATGATATGATGTTGTGAGCATGTTTTTAGCTTGAAGTTGATGTTCCCTCCTTGGATGTTAGCTTGGAGTTAATGTTTCCTCCTCAGATATGTGTATTGCGTGCATGATGGACTGTTAGATTTAGTTCCACCCCTCTTGTGATGTTTTGAGTATGTCTTAACTTGGAATTGACAATTCCTCCTTGCTTATACACATTTATTTGAAGTTGCATTGATGGTTGGATTGTTAGTTCCCCTCCTACTCTTTTCGTACTAGCTTGAATCTCATTCGAGGATGAATGATCCCAAGTGGGAGATATTGTAACACCCCAGATCCAAAAGAAGGTAGTATAGCACTTTTAAGAATTTGTGGACGCCAAACCATAGGGGCCACCCACGGCCCGTGGATAGGACCACGAACCGTAGGTGTGGTCCGTGGATGGCACCCAGAAGGGGTTCAAAAAAGGGATGAAACCACGGCCCAAAAAAATGGACCGTTGGTAGGACCACTATACGTGGTCGAGGGCCTGTTGTCCAGACCCCCGCCCCCCCAAATCTTGTTTCTGATCTAAGTCGATGGCTGTGCAGGATGGACCGTCAGTTAGTCCATGGTCCGTCGACCAGGGTCTGTGAATGGTGATTCGAAAATTAAGTTCAGGGGCAGTTGGGTCTTTTCCTAATTATTTTATCTCTATACTACGTCGGGTTACCCTTCACTAAGACCCCTATATAGGTTTTTTAACCCCCAAATTTCCCAATAGAAATCATTCTCTCAAAATCACCAAAAGAAATCAAGTTCTTTCTCTTCCAAGGATATTTCTCCCTCTAGATGCTGAAAAAGAAGATTCAACCTAGGGTTTCCAAGTCAAGTCTCAATTCCTCCATTGAATATTAGAAATTTGCTTTGAGGTATGATAGTTTTCATCCATGGATTCTTTCCATTCATGGAGTTCCCAAATTCTCCTATTTCCAAAGTTAGAATTTCCCAATTGAGTGAGGGTTCTCTTCAATTGCAATGAGTTCTCTTGATTATTCATCTAAATGATTGAATTATGATCTCTTATGCATTATTTATTGAAATACTATGATTTTATGATGGTTTTACCATGAATCCATGAAGTCCCCATGTTTTCAAGTTATGATCATGTGATGTGGGACTTTTATTATGAACGGAGAGTTTTATGAAATTAAGCAGGTATTGATAGAGTTACATGAATTTATGATGAAATCTATATCCAACCCATGTTTTCTAAATGTTCATGATTGAATGTAGGTTTTGAACCTTGTAAGGTAAATTATGAAATTATGCATGTTCTTACAAAATCTTTGCAAATATTTTGAGGATGCTTTTAGACTAAAGTATCAATACTGATGATTGTTGTTGTGTTGTTGAAAGGATTTCTCATAAACACATAAAAGCATGATGTGAAAGATTTTCTCACATAATAAGGGTTCTATGGTTGAAAGGTCTTCTCACCTAATTCAATCAAAGATTAAGAGTTATCCTAATGAAACTTATCTTGGATTGGTTATTGAATGATACCTTTCCATGAATAATGACTTAGCTTGGATTGATGTAATGACCCTTTTGGTCGTTTTGAGTACTAGAGCTTTTTATTTCATAAACTACTTTCCGATAGATTCTAAATTGGTATTTCGACTATTCGTAGCTACAATATGGAATTAGTGGGATTGTTTTAATAATTGATTTAGTTGATGGTTACAGAAGATAACATTAAAATTAGTAAGATTTAATATTTATTGGTTCATAATTAGTTACCTTAGATAATTAAAAAGACTAAACTAGAGAAACACTACATGCGGCGTCAACCGGAAGCGACTGCCATCCAGGTAAAGCTTCAACTCTTTGACTTCTTTAAGTAATATGTAATGGGTTCTATTTATCATTAGTATGTTGAATTGTTATTGGTTGGGAAAGAGAAACCAAATTGAAAAGAGGTTGGAATTGGAAATTCCTCATATGCACGTCGGTTTATATTAATTGGGGGTAAACAATATTTAATACATTGTAGTGGGTTTCATTATGAAGTTTGAGTTAGAGCAAAAATGATTACATTCTTGATTTAAGAAAGTTGACTGTTGAAAGGTTGGCCATTCATTTTATTTAATGATGTGCTGGCAGAAAGAAGTTGCAAAGTTCAATTTGAAAGACAGAGTTTGTATTTTGATTGAGAAACTTATGCACATGGGGTGTTAATAATTATCTGGTGATTGTGGGTTTAAATAGAATGGGAGTTCAACACTTAGCGGTGCAATTGGTTTCTACTACGAGTAATTGGTTCCACAAAACAGTGAGTTTGACTTTTTAAATTAACTTAATTACCATATTAAAAATCAAAATTTTGATCTATTGAGATAGGTAATTAAATTTAAGACGTATTATATTAATTGAATACAATTAAGGTTATGCAAATTGGAGGAATTAAGACTTACCCTTATGGTTAAACTATAGGAAAATTGATTATGGAATCGGGTGAATTTTTCGGTCTAGGCGGGATATATAGTAACGTGGGTGTCTATAGACTCGTTAAATTACAAATTATGCATACTTGATATATTGGAAACGTTCGGAGGCGCTAAGGAAAGGAAAGGCATTGGAGAAGTAGCTTGCCTGACGTCAGTTCTTCGGTGGAGGTAGGTTATGGTTTATTCTATTTAATAGATAGACTCTTAAAAGTGATTGATATGCATTGAGTGATATTGTGAAGTTCTCTATGTACTTGATTGTGTGGTTGTGTGGCTTGGTGGTGTGGTTTGTGATTGGTCTGAAATCCTGAGACCGTGAAATTTATAATCTTGAACCCTCTCTATCGAAGTGATGCATTGAAGCGAGTAATACAGATTCGTTAAGAAATGAGTTATCGTTCCCAAGGGACTTATGATCAACTTATATTCACTTAATTCTACAGCTAAAAGTAAAGAGTAGCATTTTCAAGAGTTGATGATTTATTGTTTATCTACTATTAATTATGCACTAATTGAAAGTAACTAATTGTGAACGACTTTGATATAATGTTTCAAGTAAGTTAAAAGCAATTCCAGTGCTGCAACATATAATGAATATCATGTATCATATTATTGGCTTAGAACTAATTTCAGTTGTCAAGTTACTGGTTTATAGGGTTGATGATATGATCCGGGTTATACGCCTCTCGTCGCCTATCAAGTTAGCTATCTAACTACATCGTTGAGCAGGGATAAATAGACTAACTGGCAAGCATTTATATTTCATTCTATTTCGTAACCAAGCAAGGTGTTCGTCTGGGCGTCACTCCTGAACACTAATCACCTCAATTTAATGGGTGGACCGAGCTCTTTAAATTCTCTGGTCTATCTAACCTCTCCTCTCTCGATTTTAAGATTAGACAATAGGTTTATCTTATGGTGCGCAAGCATAAAATACTAAAACAAGAATATAGAAGTAACTTGTATTGACAACCGAACATTAATTCAACAACCTCAAATAATCAACAATCAATTCGTAGCTACAGCCCCAAAACTAGGACGTTTAGCTACTCATGCTATTAGAAAACAAGAAAAAATAAAATAGTTCATGCAATTTACGGAAAATAGAAGCGTTAAAGGATTAAAACCTATTACAAACTTGAATTCTTGCTCTTGCACGCTAAATCAAAAGTCGAACCCCCATAATGGAGCCCAAAGAATCTATTTATAATAGTAGGAAAAGTTGGGACCAAACCCTACTCAAATTAGGAATCCTATTTAATGTTAAAAACTTGAAAAAGTCGGCAAAAGAGGGACGTGTCGGGCCTCCATCACGCCTGGCAGCGCGCTCAGACCTTTGCATTGTGGCACAACGCGTCTTGCCGAGCGCCTGAGAATTGGCGCAGACCTTTGGTAGCTGGCGCAAGGCACCTCTTAGCGCGCCTCTTGTGTGGCCTCAGTGCTTCTGGGGCTGGCGCATTGCGCCAAGCAGTACGCGCCAGAAGTCTTGCAGAACTTTGTGAGCTGGTGCGATGCGCCTCTCAGTACGCCAAGCCCTTGGGTCTTCACACTTAGTCAATTTCCTGCGCGTCTTTTCTCCTTCTTTCTTCGTTCCAACTCCAATTCCTTCGAGAGTTTCTGAAACAACTAATCGTGCGTGTAAGTGCACAATCATCACAAGTATCACAAAAATCAAGCTAATAAACTCAAGATCATTCCTCAATTCAAGCACTTTATGGGCAATTATTGACAACTTAGGCATATAAATATGCCTATGATCACCACCCCACACTTAGACTTTTATTTGTCCTCAAACAATCTCTAGACTATCAACTCTTTTTCACAACCCTTGTACTTATCAACCCACCTTAAAATCAACCAAACATTCTTAATCATGATCTTGTAGTTCACATTGGATGCAACAATTCACCACATGTACACCAAGTACAACACATGCTCAAAGAATGATTCTTTTGTTATTTTTCCGGGCTAATGTAAACTCATACCACACATCAATTAGATAATGCTACACATGCCATGAATGCCCTCACTTGTTTATGTTTAGTAAAGCCTTTCACTCAAACAATTTCAAACTCAACAAGGCCTATTTTTTCAAACAATCAACTCACTCTCACAAAAGAAATTCTTACTTTCCTCAACATACCATAAGCTTGCCCATAGTGTGTTCTTAGTTTCACATTATACTTCTCAAGGAATCAAAAGGACTTTCATTTGGTTGTAATGTCGGCTTAAGGTAGGGATGGAATATTTGGGAATCATTTTAGTGACTACACCCCCCTAATGCACATGTTATTGTTTTGCAAACAATCTCCTTCATAGCTTTTCCTTCCTCCTAGTATACACTTCATGACTATATACCCTTCTTGTTGCTCCATATTTGCCCTTTATTTCTTTTTCATCACATATTTTTTTCATGCCTTTACACTAGCCATTCAAACTCTAGATTTTAACATTCGAGTAAGGTACACATTATCCTAGATAGGATCAGGGCCAATGTTTCGAGCATAGTTCTAAATTAGCAACCCTCAATTTTAGTCGAGGTGCACATTGCCACTAAGGACTAGGGCCAAAATAGAATATTCTTTTCCACACAATGTTGCATTTCACCCTTACTATATCAACCAACAATTTTCAACCCTTCTTCTTAACATAGTGCATTAAGAATTTTCATAGGATCAAAACGCTTGGTATCAATAAACGGGTTTCGTCTTTTCATGTGGTTTATCAATAAACAAGTCTAAAGGCTCAATGGGGCTTCACTAGGGATAATTTCAATGGTAGGCATACAAGTAGAGTTAAGAATTGGCTATTTCAAAGAAGCGCCTCAATCACATTCCCGAAGTCATACAAGCTACTAATTCAACACACACAAGGCAAGTTCTAAATATCAAGTTAAGCAAGAACCAATCAATTTTCACCGCACATGGCATCATGACACATATAAGGATATATCAACAAACATGCTCATACAATTTGCATTACGGTATTACTACACAATTAAGCCCATTTTCATATTATTTTGAGTCAAAACTTAAGAACACATGCTAGTTACAAGGTCAACAATGTATTGCATTTTTCCAAATATGACTACCCATGACGTTTGGCTAACTTATTCGGACATGGCTTCAAAAGACCAAGGTTGGTTTCTCAATCCTACTCTTTTATGTGACTAATTTTCCCTTAAGACGGTCGTCATCCATCTATCATTGGGAACTGTCACTCCTAAGAGAACTCTAAGACTCAATAAAGCAATAAGCTAATCATATTCGGTTCAAAGAGACAATCCTCAGTAAAAGTATTGAAAACAAACTCTAAGGAACCCAAAAGAAAAAAAAATTTAACTAGAAACTAACAACTAGACTCGATAAAGCAGTAAACAACTATATGCAACAGAGAATATTACCCCACCCCACACTTTAAAAATAAGTACTGTCCTCAGTGCGTAAATAAAACAAAGTATAAGGTTAGGAATACTACCTAGGCCCTCTAGTCCTCGTCGTCACCACTGTCGAACACCATTAAGGAATTCACCTCACCCTCTAAAGCATCCTACTCCTCATCATCATCCATTGCCCCATCAGCAGAAGCCTCGTCATTATCTAGAGGCTCCAAAAAGGCACGACCAGTCTAACACAAAAATGCTGCACTGTCAGACAAAGGATAGCGTTCTGCCATTGTTTCTATCTCAACATCAGTAACCGGATGTCCACCGATCTGCAATTGCAAATCAGCCATCCCAAACATCCTAGCCATGACACTATCGTCACGGACTTGCCTCTCCTGAGCAGACAGAACCGGTCCATGGGATGTGTCAAGTGCCTTAGTCATCGTCACATCAACTAGCTTACCCGTCATATCCTGGTGAAAAGCAATGGTTAGATCACAAGCCTCCTCCTCTATACCCTGGGCCCTCAAATAACGTACACTTGCATGTAATCAAACCCGGATTCCATAAAATATGTGGGTAATGCACAAAGGGGTGGAGTGCAACAAAATTATGGTAACACTTACAACCCTAGTTGGAAGAACCATCCTAACTTCTCATGGGGTGGTAACCAAAACCAAAATCAGGCGCAAGGGGTTAACCAATACCGTTCTTAAGGGGCTGGGCAACAATACTTCAATCCTAACCAAGGCCCAAATCCTAGTGCACCAAAAGGGAGGGATGACCAATGAAGAGCTACTCCAAAAGCTCATGACTGAAATAGGGACCAAACTAAATGATAGAGTAGATAAGCAGGATGAAACCATTAGAAACATCGAGATGTCCCAAATGAGTTCAGAGGAACAAGTTGTGCAAGTGGCTAATTCTTTGAACTTGCGTCCCCAAGGTGGGCTGCCCAGTGATACTGAGCCCAACACAAAGCAATTGCATGCGGTAAGTAATAAAAGTGGGTTACAATTAGAGGAAATAGCTCCAAAGAAGAGAGATACTAAAGTAAGTAACAAAGAAAAGAAGGTGGAAGAGGTAGTAAAAAGCTCCAATGTTGAGGTACCCATTCCTCAAAAGAAATTACCGCCTCTATTTCCACAAAGGCTAAAAAAGAAGAATGAAGATGAATGCTTCGGTAAGTTTCTCTCTCTACTTAAACAAGTTCACATTAATCTACCTTTGGTTGACATTTTGCATGGTATCCCGAAGTATGCTAAATATGTGAAGGACATTGTGGCTAGCAAGAAGAGGCTCACAAAGTATGAAATTGTAGCACTTACTAAGGAGTGCAGCTCAAGGATCCAAAACAGACTGCCCTAAAAGTTAAAAGATCCAGGTAGTTTAACTGTGCAGATTACAATTGGGCAAAGTGTTCATGCCCGCGAGTTGTGTGATTTGGGGGAAAGTATAAATTTGATGCCCTTATCTTTGTATCTAAAGCTTAGGTTGGGTAGTCCAAAATGAACCACTGTTATTCTCCAGCTTGCTGATAGATCCATTGCTAGGCCAGAGGGGGTGGTAGAAGATGTGTTAGTGCAAGTAGGTTCATTGATTTTTCCAGTAGATTTTGTGGTCTTAGACTTTGAACCCGATCCTGAAGTTCCATTTCATTTTGGGACTATCCTTTCTTGGGCCACGGGTAAGGCATTGATTGATGTAGCAGCTGGTCAACTAACTATGAGAGCACATGATAAGGTTGAGGTATTTTATGTTTACCGCGCTTTAAAATTGCCTTCTATTTATGAAGAGTTGTCTACTATTAGTGTGGTTGATCGCATAGTAGACTTACAAGTAGTTGTGCCGGAAGATCCTCTAGAAAGAGTGTTAGTGGGTCATGAGATAGAGGGAGATACTGAAGCTCAAGAGATTGAATCATGCTTAAATCTAGCATTAGTCGACACTCGTAGGACTCAAGTGAAGTCACTAGATCACGAGTTAGGGCTCCCACCAAAGCCATCAATAGAAGAAGACCCTAAGTTGGAACTAAAAACTCTGCCGACTTACCTAAGGTATGCTTATTTGGGTACTAATGAAATTTTTCCTGTTATACTTTCTGCAGAATTGTCTGATTTACAGGTTGATGCGGCATTGAGGATCTTAAAGAGAAGGAGGAAAGTAATTGAATGGCAGATGGATGATATTCATGGGATTAGTCCGGCATTATGCATGCACAGAATCTACATGGAAGAGGATCACAAACCAAGTGCTCAACATCAACGTCCCTTAAATCCATTGATGAAAAAAGTGGTAAGAAAGGAAGTAATCAAGTGGCTAGATGCTGGAATTGTGTACCCAATTTCTGATAGTAAGTGGGTAGGTTCGGTACAATGTTTTCCCAAGATGGGATGTATGAAAGTGGTAAGGAATGAAAAGAATGAGTTGATTCCTACTAGAACAGTGAACGGGTGGAGAATATGCTTGGATTACCAAAAATTAAATGATGCTACCCGGAAAGATCACTACCCCGTACCCTTCATTGATCAAATGCTTGACCGACTAGCAGGGCAGGAGTACTATTGTTTCTTAGATGGATATTCCAGTTACAACCAGATCTTGATTGCACTCGAGGATCAGGGAAAGACCACGTTCACTTGTCTTTATGGCACATATGCTTTCAAGCGCATGCCATTCGGACTTTGCAATGCACCGATGACTTTTCAAAGGTGTATGATGTCCATTTTTCATGATATGGTGGAAGACTTTGTTGAGGTGTTCATGGATGATTTTTTCGTCTTTGGGAAGTCTTTTGAGGTATGTCTCCGAAATCTTGATAAAGTACTTGCTAGATGTGAAGACACTAACTTAGTTCTAAACTGGGAAAAATGTCAATTTTTGGTAAGAAAGGGGATAGTGTTGGGACACAAGGTGTCTAAATCTGGTTTGAAGGTTGATAAGGCTAAGATAGAAGTTATGGAGAAATTGCCGCCTCCCATTTTTGTAAAAGGTGTGCGTAGTTTTCTTGGTCATGCAGGTTTTTACAGGCGATTCATCAAGGATTTTTCCAAGATTACCAGACCTATGTGCAGTTTTTTGGAGAAGGAGGTAAAGTTTGACTTTTATGAGATGTGCTTGAGAGCTTTTGAGATGTTGAAGAGGAACTTAATTGAAGCTCCTATCTTAATTGCTCCTGATTAGGGACTACTATTTGAACTCATGTGTGATGAAAGCGACGTAGCAGTGGGTGCAGTGTTGGGACAAAGAAAGAATAAAGTGTTCCACTCGATCTATTATGCAAGAAAGACCCTTGACTCTACACAAGCTAATTACACAGTGACTGAGAAGGAGATGCTGGCTCTAGTGTTCGCCTTCGACAAGTTCAGATCGTATTTGGTAGGTACTAAAGTGATTGTTTTTATTGACCATGGAGCTATTAGGTACCTATTCAACAAGAAGGATGTTAAACCAAGGCTGATTCAATGGATATTACTTCTCCAAGAATTTGACCTTTAGATCAAAGACATGAAAGGTATTGAAAATCAAATAGCAGATCACTTATCTAGGTTGGAGAATTTTTCCCATGTGAATGAAGGTGAGCAAATTCAGGAAGAGTTTCCAGATGAACAATTGATGGCATTAGATAGCTCTCAAGTTCCATAGTATGCAGACATTATGAATTTGATAGTAAATGGATAGTATCCTCCGGGTGCAACCACCCAACAAAAGAAAAAGCTTAATCATGATGCTAAGTTCTATATCTGGGATGAACCGTTCTTGTTCAAACAAGGTGTGGATCGGGTAGTGATAAGATGCATTCCAGAGTATGAGGTTCACAAAGTGCTTGAAAATAGTCATGCTAGCCCATATGGTGGCCACCATGGAGGAGAGCGCACTGCTCATAAGGTACTACAATCTGGTTTCTTTTGGCCCTCGTTATTTAAACATTCTATTGCTTTTGTGAAGGGTTGTGATAAATGCCAAAGGTTGGGTACTATTTCAAGAAGACATGAGATGCCGCTAAGTAACATTTTGGAGGTGGAAATATTTGATGTGTGGGGTATTGACTTCATGGGTCCATTCCCACCATCTAGTGGAAACCAATACATTCTTGTGGCTGTGGATTATGTTAGTAAATGGGTTGAGGTGGTCGCTCTTCCTTCCAATGATTCAAGGGTGGTGATAAAGTTCATAAAGAAGCACATCTTCACTCGCTTTGGCACTCCAAGGGAAATTATAAGTGATGGAGGTAAGCATTTCATTAACCATCTTGTTGAGAATCTTCTTGCTAAGTATAGTATTCGTCATAAGGTTGCTACAACTTACCATCCTCAAACGAGTGGCCAAGTGGAGGTTTCAAATAGAGAGGTGAAGCAAATTTTGCAGAAAATGGTGAATGCGCAAAGAAAAGATTAGTCTAAGAAACTAGATGATGCGTTGTGGGCATATAGGACTGAGTATAAGACACCAATAGGGACTTCTCCCTATCACATAGTATTTGGGAAAGCATGTCACCTTTCAGCGGAATTAGAACATCAAGCATATTGGGCAATTAAAAGGCTGAACTTAAACCCTGAGCTAGCCGGCAAAAAGAGAGTGAATCAATTGCATGAACTTGAGGAGTTTAGGCTCCACGCTTATGAGAATGTCAAGCTATACAAAGAAAATACAAAGAGGTGGCATGGCAAGCACATAGTAGCTCGTACATTCAATCCGGGAGATAAGGTACTACTCTTTAAATCTAGACTAAGGTTATTCCTCGAAAAACTAAGGTCGAAGTGCAGTGGTCCTTCTGAAGTGGTCAGGATGACACAACATGGGGTTGTTGAACTTAAAGGTAAGACTGGCCTTACGTTCTTGCTCAATGGGCAAAGGGTGAAACACTATTTCGGTGAGGATTTGGATCGTGATCGAGAAGCTCTTGAACCAAATGATGAATGATCCAAGTTGCGTCATGCAGCGACGTTAAATCAAGTGCTACATCAGAGGCAACCTATGAAAAATATGTAATAGATAGGTTTTTCGTCTTTGAATTCTTGAAATCTTTTAGTAGTTTAGTCTCAATTTTTAGAATATAGGTTAGTTTTAGCTAGATAGGATTTTTCATTATTTGTAACTTAGCTTGTAAAAGTAAAAAAATAAATAATAATAATAATAAAAAATAATAATATATATATATATATATAAAATACCTGAAGCCAGGTGCACTAGCAGGTGCGCCGCGCCTGGCATGAAAGTTCTGCGTCGAAGTTGGGGCGCGCCACTGGCGCATCGCCCCTCTAGCGCGCCAGAAGGAGAGCGTACTGGCAGGCGCACCGTGCCACGCCTATAAGATCCGCGTTGCTTTTCAGGTGCTAAGCTGGCGCCTTGCGCCCGCAACGCGCCATGCCTCAGTTTTTTATTCAGGTTTTTACCCGAATTTCGCCCAACCTACTACTAATAAACCCCCCCAAACCCCACACTCTTCCCCTAGTCCCACGTTTTCAAACCCAATTTCTCTCCATATTCTCTCTTCCCCAACTCTTCTTCTTCTCTAACCTCTTCTCCTTCCTCCATTAAAACTCCAATTTCCTCCATTAAACTGAAAACTAAACCTTTCCCTTTCCATCGTCCACTTATAAAACCAAACACCCACTTCACCCACTTCCTTCTCACACCAAATCTATCTTTCTCAAAAAAAAAATTCTCTTTCCCACCTTAACCGGACCCCCCCTTATTTTCTTCTAATTTTTCTTATTTTGTTCTTTGTTCTTTTTTCTCTTTTCTTTCTTATCAGGTTTCCATGACTCCTTAGGCAAAGAATGTGGCGGGTTCTAACTGGGTCCGGTAATACGGAACCAGCCAAAAAGTTTGGGAAAAAGGCGGTGAAAGAGTATGGGTTGTTGTGGTTTGACTGCCAGTGGGAGCCTAAATACATGGGAGATGAGTATGTCGATAAGATACGGTTGCAAATTCAATTTCCCGTTATATATAGGACTGTTATGGAGTTGGGACTGGAATTTATTTTCGATCATCCGGGTGATTGTAATCTGACTTTGGTAGGTGAATTTTATGCTAATTGGCTCACAAAAACACAAATTAAACATGTGCCTATTAGAGGCAAGGATGTGAGATTTTCGGCCTGTGTTTTGAATGAGTTGTTGGGCACCCCCAACTGTGACGCCGATGAGTTTAATAGATTGAAAAAGACCCCTCCGTACAGAGATATTGGGTATACATTGTGTGGGGTTGACTCCACTGCTAGGTGGGGGCATAGCAAGGACACCGGGAGGCATAACACCCTCCATTTTGTGAATTTTAGTTTGGTTGCTCAGGTATGGTTGAAGATTGTTTGTAGTGTGTTGCTTTCTACGAAACATTTGTCTGTGGTACCGAGGGATAGAGTAGTGCTAGTGTACATGCTGATGAAGGGAATGCCCATTAATGTTGGGGTGATCCTGAGGCAGCACATGATGAAATTCAGGAAAAATATGCATTGGCGGTTTTGCTATGGGGTGTTGATTACCCGTTATCTGAGGGCCCATGGTATAGAGGAGGAGGCCTGTGATCTAACCATTGCTTTTCACCCGGATCTGATGGGTAAGCTAGTTGATATGACGATGACTAAGGCACTTGACACATCCCATGGACCAGTTCTGTCTGCTCAGGAGGGGCAAGCCCGTGATGATAGTGTCATGGCTAGGATGTTTGGGATGGCTGAGTTGCAATTGCGTATCGGTGGACGTCCGATTACTGATGCTGAGATGGAAACAGTGGCAGAACACTATCCTTTGTCTGAGAGTGCAACATTTTTGTGTAAGACTGGTCATACCTTTTTGGAGCCTCTAGATGATGACGAGGCTATGGCTGATGAGGCAATGGATGGTGATGAGGAGGATGATATTGTAGAGAGTGAGGCGAATGCCTTAATGGTGTTCGACGGTGGCAACGACAAGGCCTAGAGGCCCCAGGGAGTATTCCTAACCTTATACTTTGTTTTATTTGCGCACTGAGGATAGTGCTTATTTTTAAAGTGTGGGGTGGGGTAATATTCTCTGTTGCATATAGCTGTTTACTGCTTTATCGAGTCTAGTTGTTAGTTTCTAATTAAAACATTTTTTCTTTTGGGTTCCTCAGAGTTTTTTTCCGGTACTTTTACTGAGGATTGTCCCTTTGAACTGAATAGGATTAGTTTATTGCTTTATTGAGTCTTAGAGTTGTCTTAGGAGTGACAGTTCCCAATGATAGATGGATGACGACCGTCTTAAGGAAAAATTAGTCACATAGAAGAGTAGGATTGAGAAACCAACCTTGGTCTTTTGAAGCCATGTCCGAATAAGTTAGCCAAATGTCATGGGTAGTCATATTTGAAAAAATGCAATAGATTGTTGACCTTGTAACTAGCATGTGTTCTTAAGTTTTGACTCAAAATAATATGAAAATAGGCTTAATTGTTTAGTAATGACGTAATGCAAATTGTATGAGCATGTTAGTTGATATATCCTTATATGTGTCATGATGCCATGTGTGGTGAAAATTGATTGGTTCTTGCTTAACTTGATATCTAGAACTTGCCTTGTGTGTGTTGAATTAGTAGCTTGTATGACTTAGGGAATGTGATTGAGGCGCTTCTTTGAAATAGCCAATTCTTAACTCTACTTGTATGCCTACCATTGAAATTATCCCTAGTGAAGCCCCCATTGAGCCTTTAGCCTTGTTTATTGATAAACCATATGATAAGACGAAACCCGTTTGTTGATACCAAACCTTTTGATCCTATGAAAATCCTTAATGCACTATGTTAGGAAGAAAGGTTGATAATTGTTGGTTGATATAGTAAGGGTGAAATGCTACATTGTGTGGAAAAGAAAATTCTATTTTGGCCTTGGTCCCTAGTGACAATGTACAGCTCGACTAAACTTGAGGGTGGCTAATTTAGAACTATGCTCGAAACATTGGCCCTGATCCTATCAAGGATAATGTGCACCTTACTCGGATGTTAAAATCTAGAGTTTGAATGGCTAGTGCAAAGGCATGGAAAAAAATATGATGAAAAAGAAATATAGTCCTGAAGTGTATACTATGAGGAAGGAAAATCTATGAAGGAGATTGTTGGCAAAATAATAACATGTGCATTAGGGAGGTATAGTCACTAAAATGATTCCCAAATATTCCATCTCTACCTTAGGCCGGCATTACAACCAAATGAAAGTCCTTTTGATTCCTTGAGAAGTATAATGCGAAAGTAAGAACACACTATAGGCAAGCTTATGGTATGTTGAGGAAAGTAAGAATTTCTTTTGTGAGAGTGAGTTGATTGTTTGAAAAAAATAGGCCTTGTTGAGTTTGAAATTGTTTGAGTGAAAGGCTATACTAAACATAAAGAAGTGAGGGCATTCATGGCATGTGTTGGATTATCTAATTGATGTGTGGTATGAGTTTGCATTAGCCCGGAATAATAACAAAAGAATCATTCTTTGAGCATGTGTTGTACTTGGTGTACATGTGGTGAATTTTTGCATCCAATGTGAACTACAAGATCCTGATTAAGAATGTTTGGTTGATTTTAAGGTGGGTTGATAAGTCCAAGGGTATTGAAAAAGAGTTGATAGTCTAGATATTGTTTGAGGACAAACAAAAGTCTATGTGTGGGGTGGTGATCATAGGCATATTTATATGCCTAAGTTGTCAATAATTGCCCATAAAGTGCTTGAATTGGGGAATGATCTTGAGTTTATTAGCTTGATTTTTGTGATGATTATGCACTTACACACATGATTAGTTCTTTCAGGTACTCTCGAAGGAATTGGAGTTGGAACGAAGAAAGAAGGAGAAAAGATGCGCAAGAAATTGACTAAGTGTGAAGACCCCAGGGCTTGGCGTACTGAGAGGCGCATCGCACCAGCTCACAAAGTTCTGCAAGACTTCTGGGGCGTACTGCTTGGCGTGACGCGCCATCCCCTAAAGAACTGAGGGCACACTAGAGGCGCACTGAGAGGCGCCTCGCACCAGCTACCAAAGGTCTACGCCAATTTTCAGGAGCTCTGCAAGACGTGCCACGCCACAATGCAAAGGTCTGAGCGCGCTACCAGGCGCGATGGAGGTGCGACACGTCCCTTTTTTGCCGACTTTTCTAAGTGTTTAACATTAAATAGGATTCCTAATTTGAGTAGGATTTGTTCCCTACTTTTCCTACTATTATAAATAGATCCTTAGGGCTCCATTATGGGGGTTCGAATTTTGATTTAGTGTGCAAGAGCAAGAATTCAAGTTTGTAATAGGTTTTAATAATTTAACGCTTCTATTTTCTGGAAATTGCATGAACTATTGTATTTTCTTGTTTTCTAATAGCATGAGTAGCTAAACGTCCTAGTTCTGGGACTGTAGCTACGAATTGATTGTTGATTATTTGAGGTTGTTGAATTAATGTTCGGTTGTCAATACAAGTTACTTCTATATTCTTGTTTTAGTATTTTATGCTTGCGTAGCATAAGATAAACCTATTGTCTAATCTTAAAATTGGGAGATGAGAGGTTAGATAGACAAGAGAATATACAGAGATCGGTCCACCCATTGAATTGAGGTGATTAGTGTTCAGGAGTGACGCCCAGACGGACACCTTGCTTGGTTACAAAATAGGATGAAATATAAATGCTCGCCAGTTAGTCTATTTATCCCCATTCAACGATGTAGTTAGATAGCTAACTGGGGTAAGCGACGAGAGGCATATAACCTGGATCATATCATCAACTCTATAAACCAGTAACTTGACAACTGAAATTAGTTCTAAGCGAATAATATGATACATGATATTCATTATATGTTGTAGCCTTGAAATTTCTTTTAACTTGCTAGAAACATTATATCAAAGTCGTTCACAATTAGTTACTTTCAATTAGTGCATAATTATTAGTAGATAAGCAATAAATCATCAACTCTTGAAAAGGTTACTTTTTACATTTAGTTGTAGAATTAAGTGAATATAAGTTTATCATAAGTCCCTTGGGAACGATAACTCGTTTCTTAACGAATTTGTATTACTTGCGGGACCACGTACACTTGCGTGTATATTGGGGAGCAACACTTTCCCCCTGCTCAGTGTCATAGTTGATTTTATACTATTTATTCATTGCCTAGTAGTTTCTACTTTGGGTTGGCCGATGATACCTACTCAGTACATGTTCCTTGTACTGACCCCTACTTGTGTTTTCTTCGTTTTCTTTTGTGGAGTGCTGCAAGTGTACCATCGACCTTGACTCGCCCTCAGTTCTAGTCAGTCTCCAGCATATCAGATTTCAGGGTGAGCTATTCTTTCTAGCACATGCTGGATTCTCTCAGTCATGGCATGATGTCCTTAAATTTTGGACATAGACTATTATTTACTTATTTTGGTGTCTTTAATACTCTTAGACTTGGTATTTGAGAACAAATGTCCTTGATGTGATGACTTTCAGGTTTTGGGGATAATATGTAATAAACTTTAGAGGTTTACTTGATTGGTTACTTTAATAAGTTTTGAGCTTCCGCATTATTGTTGTTATTCCTAGTTGAACAATTGATATGATTTGAGGTTGAATTCGTTGGTTCACTCACTTAGGAGGTTAAGTGTGGGTCCCACTCATGACTCGTTTTGGGTCGTGACACAAGATGACGTGCCCTTCCATGGATAATAAGAACAAGTATGAAATGACTATTCTGTGGGATTTATGCTTAGCACCGAGAGGATATTGAGATGGAATCTCTCCCATTAGTAGAGGTCGAGTTTCTAGAAGCAATTTCCTAATCCCTTACCTGCGTGCCCCATATTATGATTGTCTATATATGTAAGATCAATTTTTAGGGGGGAATCTTGACCATATCTAAAATATGATTGTATTTGTATCATTCCAAAGATCTAATAAATATTATTATTCTTTTATCTAAGCATACTTAATCACATTTATGGTATTGTGTAAGATATAGTTCTAAAATCACGCTTGTGATTATAGTTCTGTCACGCCCCGAGCCTACACCCCGGGTGTGGCTGACACTCGAGAACCATTGCTGGCCCCAAGCAAACTGTTGGCCTAGCTAACTACTCAGTGGAAGACTTAACTTAACATATGATAAACCCATATAATAATCTAGAATGTTATAAAGAGAACATTTAACTAGTCAATAAGGAAAACTCGAGTCTTAAAACAAACAACTTAAAGTAATAAGACTAAAGAACTAACAACGTCTAACTGTCTGTGAAGCCTCTAATAACAATGAGGGATGTTGGGACAAGACCCCTGATCATCCTAACAACTGAACTAGTAAAGCAATAAAAGGAATCCTCCTGAATGCAAGGAGGCACACCAACAGACTCTGAGATGCTCAACTGGATCAACGAGGCGTTGGATGCTTGCATCATAATATGATGCAGGCCAACTGACATCGATACATTTAATGTACGAACATGCGAGGGGAATTCTAAAACAAGACATAAGCTTGAAAGGAACTGAAAGAACATACCTGGGCTCAACTCAACTCAACTTAACTCATTTTAATATAAAGCAATAATGTAAATGCAATATAAAGAAAAGCTTTTAAAAATATGGATAATAACTCTATGTATTTTAGAAATACAATAATAACTCTATATGTATGCAAATATACAAATGAACTTTGGATGTATATAAAAATACAATTAACTAAATGTATATAAGAATTAAAAATACTGCTATGGGAGTTTCTGTAACCGACAACCATCACGTAAGAGCTATTGTGATGATACAACATTTTGCCTCACGCTGCCAGGGCCGTCCTATACCTTGCCGAGAGTATAGAACCTGACTACTAAGTGGATCCACTAGTCTATGCTAAAAAGAACTAATAAATCATCTACTTTTTTCTACCCATGATGGCTACATGGCTTATGGGGGCTGGGATTATCTGAACTCTCCCCCATATCGGTACTCAATACTACTGTCACGACCCGAGAGCACCTCTTAGTCGTAATACGACGTACTCGACCCTTGAAGGGGGTCTAATACAAGCCTCTTAGCATTCATGACATTAGATACATAGAAATAGTGCGGAATTTAAAACTTTTCTTTAATAAATCCAACATCAAAAGACATTTATAAAGCAGCGGAATACTAAGTCTCACATGGCCATCTTGGACAAACTTTAACAAGATAGGGTCACGGCCCTTTACAATCGAAGTCTTAACAAAGTCTTAAACATAAAAAGTAGAAACATAAAATCCTTGTCCTCGACATACGAGGACATACCAAAAGAGATCTTGAGAGAACTCTAATCCCAAGCTTCCCTACAAAAAGCAATCAGTTGCCGGAACCTACACTTGTAGTAAAAATAAGAAAAATATGGGATAGCACACAAAAATGTACTAAGTTTGATGACCATGCAAAATCATTCCTTAAAAAGGGGCATTTCATTGAAAGTCACGCTTTATGCCATTTTTGTAAAACTTCATGAACATTGATACAAGAGGCATAATATAAGTCACAACCAACATACA
>NW_006239111.1:750754-759928 GCF_000226075.1 Solanum tuberosum | reverse complement strand
AAGTAACCCTCAAGCTATGCCTTGTGCAATGTATGGGTAGCGTCTCATACCACCACCCACACTAAGGCACCACCTTAAGGCCACCTAAGAGTGAACTTACCATTCATCATTTCCACCTTTACACAATAAAGCATTTAAGAGACATAAACATTATATAAATCACATCATCACATTAAGACCAACATCTAAGACAACTCTAAGTCATACTTGTGGAATGTGCAAGTAGCATCCCATACTACTACTCACACTAAGTACTCCTTTGAAGTCACCATAGACAAGGCACGTTCATATAGAAAAGACATGACAAGGAAGTAACTCAGAATACAATCCAAATATAGCATGCATCTTTACATTTAAGCATTTAAGCTAACATTCTTCATTAGATTCATTTAGGACAGATTCATGCATTTAGAGGACTTTCATACATTAAGTTTGGAAAGCCAATGTGCATTTTCAAACATAGAAGACAAGATATAGTCACAATACACTCATAACATAGTAATATCAATACCTTAGCAACCTCTAAGAACACTTGTGCAATGTATGGTTGGCATCCCATAATACCAACCTTACTAAGCATTTCTTGAAGCCACATATCCATTTCCATAATCTTCAAGCTTACCATAATCCATAGACATAAATGAGGAATTATACAAGTACATGAACTAAACATAAGGAAAGTCATCTATTCATCTCTTATCATACCATAAGGAAACCATTCAACAACATCCTAATAAGTCTCCTTGTGCAATGTAAAAGTGAAGTCCCATACCCCCACTTCTACCAAGTAAACCCATTAAGAAGTCATAGTATAGTTCCTATCATATTCATTATCTTATTGTTATTAGGGAATATTAGCCATAACCGACATAAACCATGTGAGCTACATGGAATCCGGTGCCATATAACCCCACACCGAAAGAAGGCATTCTTACTTGCCGAAGGTAGAACTAATCATATTTAGCTTCTAAGTGGATCCACTAGCTAAGTCCTATGTTTGGCACATAGTTATGGGATAGGGAGATTGCTACTAGAAACCCAACCTATTGCATTAGCGGAGGAGCTTCCATCTCATGAGTTTACTATAGATGACCCAACCTATTGCATTAGTGGAGGGGCCTTTTCCTCTTTGTCCATATCCACTCGGTACTAAGCATTATTTTCCAATTATACATAATTAGTATGGAATTTTATCTACATGTGTGAAGGCATACTTTACCCTTCGTTCAATACAATTCACTAAATAGCTCATAGATTCATTCAAGTGAGAACTACCTTTCACCTTAGAATCATCATTTTAGGGTGAGTAACTTTCACCTTATTATTCATAGTGTTTTCATGAGAACTAGCCCTTCAATCAACACAACAACAACAACATCATCCTACACAATTTATACATAAACATGTGTAAGGATAGAGGAAATTAGTCTCCCAACAACACCTCAATTCACACAATAGTCATAGGATTCTCACCTTTCAAATGAGTTCATAAGTTCATCAATAACTATCAACAATCATGAACAAACCTTCACAATTTACCCCTTTCAAGGTCATGAACCAAAGCTCACAATTTCAGTTAGGATACATTATTATCAACATGAATAAGACGAGGTTTCATAACCAAATTATCATAAACACAATTCATAGTAGTAATCATCTTGCATCAATACTTCATTGAATTTCATGAAATTGGGGTCATGGGGTAGTTCATGGATTCATGGGGAGTTTTACTACAAAATCACCATTAAAATGTCAATTCATCCATAATATACATCAATTAGCATAATGAAAACGTTTTTAGGAAGAACCCATGGCTAGAATGAAAACCCTAGTTTTTGAACAATAAACACATTTTCGAAATTGAGTTGAGAGGGCTTATGGAGAAAAGTATTCCATGAATCAAGGTTCCCATACACAATATCATGATAATACTTCAATTCATCAAACTATGCCTTCAAGGCCATGATCACAATAGACAAAGTAATTAAACACCTCCACCTTTCAAGTGGATCAACAATTCAATTATCCAAAACGATCTAAGCATAAATCCACCATCATTCATTCATAATCAATAAACCCACTTCATAAGTCACAATTTAGGAATTGAGAGAAATCATGGGTTCATAGAGTAAAACCATCTTAAATCATAAATCAAACATCAATATAATGATAGTTATCATTTGAAAAGGTTTGATGCAAGAACTCATGAGGTTGAGTGAAACCCTTGAAATTTCATGAACTTTGAAAAGCTTTGAAACTCTTTTGAAATTGACTCTAGAGTGAAGACTAACCCTAGATGAAGGATCACCATACCTTTTACTATGATTTCCCTACGAAATTTGATGAAGAAATCTTTGAATCAAAACCCTAGCTCCCACTTCTTCTTCTTCCTTGAGTTAGAGAGAGAAATATTGAGAGAGGAAGAACTTTGGGGTTTTGATTTGGGTGTTTTTAATAAAGGAGTAAATGAAGTGTTTTAGGACTTGAAACTATTTATATTTATGATATAAACCATTTAAAATCAAACCCACATAATAAAACATTAAAACAAAATTACTTAAAAACCCCTCACTTGGGAAGCCCTGTCAGGGACCAAGTCCACTTCTACGGACTGTGAAAGGGGACCACGGCCCGTAAAGGTACCCGTGGTCCTCTTGGGCAGTGTCTCATTTTTGCCTTGCCAAGCCCAAAGATGCTAAGGCATCTCCATGGACCACTTTACAGGCCGTGGTCAAGGCCACTGGCCGTGAAAGTGGTCGTGGTCTTGGGGAAGTAGCTTGGCATCAAGGCCTTGCCTCCCAATTGCCCAAGTGATCTTCACGGACAACTTCACGGTCCGTGGTCAAGAACACTAGCCGTGAAAGTGGCTGTGGTCATAAGGCAGTGCTTGGCCAACGTTGGGCAGCCTTGGCCTTTTGCTTAGGCCTTGCCCCCTTGGCTTGGCACTTGCCCTTCCAACCATTAACCAACATTAAGAAGGGTCTTTCAACTACGGATTATATCACATTCCTTCACTTTGACTCACTAACCTCCATCAAACATGGCTTGGGACAACATTACACAACATGAAACCTCATTACAAATTCAACACAAAGTCATTAGGCTCTAGTTTCACTAGTTCGTTTTAGGGTCGTTACACTACTCCCAAAATATACTAGCTCTTTATGTTTAAAAATATAACTTGTTTATATGGTTTGAGATAATTGTTCAAAAACTTAGCTCAAAGGCTCTCTTGGAAATCAAAGTTTCCTCTCTTGCTTAATTGTGAAAGTATTTACTCTTTACTGAAAAACTAGCTCAAAGGCTCTTTTGGAAATCAAAGTTTCCTTTCTTGTTTAAATGTGAAAACATTTACTCTTTGGGAATATATAGTCCTGATATATTCTTTTGAAGAAATGACTTCAATCTTTACTCTTTACTCAACTCAAAACATAAGTCTTAAAACAAAGTTAAAACAATTGCAAAAGACCTTGGAAGACTCTAAGAACTTATCTTGACTTGACTCTTAACTTTCCTAAAATTTGAATTTATGGATTCAAGGTTATGATTCTTGTTTATGGATGATTTCTAGATGTTTAGAAGTCATTTAGAGTAGTTAGAATCAATAGGAAGTGTTAGTACACTTTAGAAGGACTTAGACGAGCTAAACGACGAAAAACGGGTTGGGGCAGACGACCGGTGCGCCGCGCCAGCCCCTTTCATTCAGAGAGCCATTTCTGGTGCACTGCTGGCGCGCCGTCCCAGCCTTCCTAGCGCAACGGGGGCGCGTAGCCCTAGTCTTCCTGGCGCAATGGGGGCGCGTCACCCCAGACAAAGCTGACGAACTCTTCCTCTTGTTTCATAACCTTAATTCGATTAATTTCGATTCTTCTTCTCAATTTCTCTTTAGATTTCAGGTTACCCCAAAATATATACACTAGAATCTAACTCATAGAAACTCTACTAATCAACATTAAACTCTCAAGAACTCCTCAATCTCATCCCAAATTCAAGAACGAAACAATTCAAGAACACAACTCAAGAACATCAAATTCTCAATCTTTTAGGATGAAAATACACTGAATTAAACATGTTTGGCACGTGGGTGAACGAACCCAACGTTGTGTGGGCTCACATGCCTCATAGGATTAAGTCCTTGTCGTAATCCACAACCAAATATGCATGATCTTGACAAATCTTGAACTTTGCTTCTCCTTTCTCCTCTTTTCTCTTTTCTCCAAGCCCTAGAATGAATTTCCAATTGTCTAAACTGATCTAATTCTGATTAGGCCCTAATTAAACTCCTCAAATCGAAAAAAAATAATTTGGTAAGGAAAAGACCAAACTACCCTTCAAAAATCCGGATAGGACTTTCTTTATCCAAATCGCCCAACTTCAAATGGGAATACGTCAGTCATACAAACTCGGAATCGCGCAAAATCAGCGGCGTTGGAAAGATAATTCAAAGTTCTTTCCTACAGTATCTGGAAACACACTAACTTATCCTGATCTAGGAGTTATGGTCGTTTGAAGTTGACCAAAAACTCATACTTAACTTTACTTAACCAATTTTCCAAATTTTTCATTCTTTCCAAAAATGAATTTCTGGTTCTTTCAATTAGCGAGATGTTACAAGTTCATTGTACATAATATTTTTTTTCAATTTATCAATCGTTAATAAAAAAAAATACAGAATGCTTTTACAATATAATTTATCAATAGTTATCAATCATTTGTTTATATAAATTAAATAATTGAATGGAGTATAAATATGTACAATAATTTATCATGATAGAAGCTTCTAAGCAAGAAATAATAAATTCACAATTCTTAACTCGAAGACAATTTTATACTCATGGATACTGTAATAATCAATAAATGTGGATAAGTGATAGTAAAATTTCGAATGCCACTTGAATTTTTCATTTTACACACAAGCAAGTAGTACTTTGTTAATGCGTTTTCTTTCTTATTCGCGTTTATTCCTATCTAAAATAAATGCGAATAAGGGATAGCAAAATTTTGGGGGTCACTTGATGAATTTTCTATTTTACGCTGCAATTGCAATACTATTTATCCACCATTTATCATGCATATGAGAAATAAGTAATATATTAAGTATAAAACATGAAGAAAAATATGAATTTGTCTTAATATGCTAAAAGTTAAGTAAAAGAAAAAATATATATTAATATAGTAGACAAATAAAAGTGAATCTATGAAGATTTTGACAGCTTTCTACTATTTTCCAATGATAAAATTTGTATTATCCAAAGATTCAAAGGACCCAAAAAAAATCGTGTAGAAAAGTGATTTTTGTTGACATGAAAAAGACAAAAAAAAATATCATGCAATATAATTTTCTTTCACTTTTAGGTTAACGATTTGGCTATAAATTTACACTTCACATTATTTCTGAATAAAATTTAATTTGTACATTATAATGGTCAAATCAAGACACTAACGAATAACTCAATAACTTCGAATAGTTAACTGATATCCAAACCGTTAAATTAATAACACAATTGTTGATTCAGATTATTAATTTAACTGTTAACTTACACCACCTTAATGATAAAAAGTCAGTACTTGTTTCTATTATTCAAATTAATGCTTTGAATAAGTAGGATCAATTTGAGAGGGGTTCTTGACCATTTATAAGATATGTTTGTATTTGTATAATTTCAAAGATCAAGTAAAATATTCTCCCTTATTTATTTATGCAGCACATTTATGATATTGTGTAAGACATGGTACCAAAATCATGCGTGTAATTGTAGGTCTTTATATTAAAATAATATTTAATTAGTCAATAATAAATCACAAAATGAAGAATACTTCTCTAGTTTGTTTGATGTGTTATAATTTGAAGTGAAGTTTTGGGATCTTGATGATTTTGAGTGTGGTTGTTGTCCTTGAATGATTATTGTTGGAAAGACTTGGTCTTAATAAAAAAAATTGTTTTCTAAAAATTTGTTAGTCCTTGATACTTTTATGACCTAAAATGGTAAAAATGTCATGTATGTGAGTGTCCATATTTTTTGATTATTTTTACTTTGATAAGTCCGATGCACCATTTCGAGCAGGCCATCAACCTAGTTCAGGACTACATTATACTATTTATATTGTTGATGAGTTTGAAACATCATTTCAAATAGTGGATAGATATATCTGGGTTATTGTTACTTTCCTGATAAGTCTGAGGTATCATTTCGGACAGCCCGTTGATATATATTCACGAGTTATTTTTATTGTTAAGTCCACGAAATTATCTCAAGAAGCTCGAGGATTCTTTCAGGATTTCTTACTTCTCTTTATTCGTCATTAGCATTGCCTCTGTGTGTGAATGGTTATTGAGTATGCATGAGTTGTCTTGTATTTTGTGTGTAGCTTGTATTGAATTCTTGATATTGTTTGCCTTTTCTCTATTTGTATGATTTTCTTATATTAGAATTTATCCCTATTATGATAATATCATTGCGTTTCTCTTTATGCATTTGATCTTTCTGAGCTCGATCAACCTACGATGCCTATTGAGTACCCTGTACTTTGGTATTCTTACTATATTTTTGTATCTTTTTCTGATCCAGCTCCTATACGAGTCACCCTCTGCGAGCATTAGATCTACCTTGGCTGTTACAGACTCAGATCGTGGGGATCTTCTGACGTTTAGAGACTTGCTGCTTTCTCTCTTTTGTACTAACTTATGTTTTGTATTTTTCTTAGTCAGTTCTCGTGTACTTTTAGTTTTTCTGTACTTAGTAGTTCCTGTATAGGTGACACTAGGTCCGGGGTTAAATCTGTTGTTAGTTTTTCTTCTTGGTCATATTTTAGCCTTTGTATAGTTTGTATCGTATGACATATTTATGATATGGTCCATTCCCTTTATTCTATTTCTATTTGTGATGTTTTATATTATTTCTATCCAAATTGTTATATTCTGCATCTTGTGTTTGGGTTAGGCTTGCCTACTCGGGGATTATAGTAGGCGCTATCAGGATCCGATTTTGGATTGTGACATATCTAAATAGAATCACATTGTTGATACTGTGCAAGATATAGTTCTAAAATCACACTTGTAATTTTATGTCTTTGTACATAAATATATTTTAATTTATCAATTGTTAATCACAAAATACATAATACATTTTCAACATAATTTGTCAATAGTTACCAACCATGCGTTTGTATGAATTAAATAATTGAATGAAGTATAAATATGTACAATAATTAATTATGATAGAAGCTTTTAAACAAGAAATAACATATTCATAAATCATAACCACATGAAAATTTTGAAATTAATTTATTCTTGTCTCTTGATGTCACTTCCTTGTTTTGTGCTTGATGTCATTACAAAGATTTAGTAAAATTCCTATTATTAAGAGCCGGTGTCAATTCCTATTATCCAAATTAATAATTCTTGATAAGTGAGATCAATTTGAGGGGGGGGCGGGGGTGAATTTTAACCATATAAAATGTGATTTGTGTCATTCCAAAGATTTAGTAAAATACTATCCTTTTTTAGTAGAATCACATTTATGATATTCGACAAGATATTATTCTGAAATCACGCTAGTAATTATAGTTCTTTGTACATAAATAATTTTTAATTTATCAATTGTTAAATACAAAATACAGAATATTTTTTTGAGCATAATTTATCAATAATTATCAACCATGTGTTTATATGATAAAATAATTCAATGAAGTATAAATATCTACAATAATTTATCATGATAGAAACTTTTAAACAAGAAATAAAATATCCACAAGTCACAACCACATGAGAATTGTAAATTAATTTATTTTTGTCTCTTGATAACACACTTTTAGTTTGTCCTTGATCTTATTACAATTTTTTTTTTGAGACCGAACAATATTTTGCACAATGAATCTTCAAATTTCTAGTCAGCTCAATCCGTTCCTTACTTCTTGTTTCTACGATTGCCTGGAAATTAAATATAAAAATATTAACATATTAGCAAAAGTGTGCGTGCGTGTGTTGTGTGCGTGCGTGCGCATCCTCTCCCGTGCATGCGTGAATAAAATAGCTTATGAAAATTTGAATTTGACGCCAGAAGGCATAAGAAAGGATCCACTTGTTATAGTTTGAATTATATAAAATGTTGCAAATTAGTCTGCACCACCAATTTCACATTTTAATACATAAGAAAATAAAACAATTCTAAGGACCTATATATCCACTCCCTCAAATTTTAGCACAAATGAATAATAAAATAATATTATATAAAATGAAACAGAAAAAAGTATATAATTACGTTGAACGTGGAGCTCTTGTTGTGGAGGTACTTGGTGGAGCATTTGGATATTGAGGATTTGTCTCAATGACTATTCTCTGCATTCATTTGATTAAATAAAATAAATAAATAAATAGAAAATGTTACCACCCTTGAAAAATTACAAAAAGTTAATATTCCTTCGTTAGGGAAAAGCCAATTGAGAAAGTGTTGGGGTCAAAAACCTTTTCGTAGTAACTTGGAATTTCCCAACTTAGTCCAGATTTGGACGAAATCAGAGTCAGTAAAGTCTAGGGAAATCTGATAACAATTGCGTGATTAAGTTATGATTTTGATTACATGAGTGGATAACTAAGACGTTAAGGAACCCGTACGACTGATGAGTCCACAAATTGGACTCATTTAAGGCTTTATTTGAATGGAAATAGTGTCCTTGAATGCTTGTTTTATCTTAATACCTGATTAAAATGCTGAAGTTTCAGATATTTGAAATTTTAGTGGAAGCATGGACACTTAAGCGCAAAACGGAGCAAATAGGGCTGACAAGAATAAGAAATGGAATCCTGCGAATCACCGAGTTTAACTTGGCGAGTCGCCGAAAGGACATGAACCGCCCTTCGTTCCAGTACGCGAAGCCTTGAAGGAAGTGGATCAAAAGGCGAAGAAAGGAGCAGTCAGCCAGTCGCCGATCTGTTCCGCGAAGCAGTACTGTACTGCCCAATGATCCAAAATGCGAGGATACTAAAGGCAAGACACTAAATGCGATGAGCTGACAAAAAGGTGGATCACCGAGTTCATCGGTGATTTCGACTAACGTCGCCGAACAATCCTTCGCAGCACAATCTGTGAAAACTATAAATACTAGTTAGAATTGTAGTCTTAGCGTGGAACATTTTAGAGTAAAAAAATATTATTAGTCTATAGTATTTTTCTG
>NW_006239111.1:742867-750302 GCF_000226075.1 Solanum tuberosum | reverse complement strand
TTTCCCGAGAGGGAACTTATTTCCATTTAAAGCTTAGCCTAGTCACTATTATTTTGGAAATGTCCTATCGAAAGCATGTACCCAACAATTTATCTCAACTTGTATTGCGGTCACATCCCTAGAACCTTTCCCCGTACTTGATTTTCATGTTTATTTTGTTGTTTTAGTACTTGTTACAAAAACCCCTTTGATATTTGACACTTTTGTGTCACCCCCCTTTAATTTACAATGTCTTTTATAGCAAATGTCTTTAACTACAACTAACTTGAATGAATTTCTAATTGGTTATTAATCTCAAAACCGCTCCCTTGGGACACGACCCCAACCTTTGGTTGGGTTACTATATTATCGACGATCGTACACACTCATACCGTAGGATAGTGTCGTTGGTCATGATAAGCATCAAAATGGCGCCGCTGCCGGGAAGTGTTGTTATTTGAGAATTTATAGTTTAATAGAATTGTTATTCTTATTCATAGTTTACTAACTTAACTTTTAATTGTGTTTTAGTTATTGTGAAAACATTGCAGAAAGCATGAGTGTCAATGGTAGTAATGGGAGCCAGGAGGGCTATCAGGATGATATTGGAAATCTCCATGATGTCTAAGAACCCAATCTCAATGATCTGTATCTCATGGGAGCTGTTGGAGCTATTCGTATGCCCCCAACAGAGGGAAACACAGTATTCCACATAACAAGCACCATGTTGCAACTTCTGCAACTAAAGTGACTTTTCAGCGGATTAGCTCTTGAGGACCCACACAAGCATCTTCGAAACTTCGTAGACGTGTGTGGACCATTCTCATTCAAAAACATTTCTCAAGAATCAGTTCGATTGAGGTTATTTCCTTTCTCATTAATGGGTGAGGCATGCAAGTGGTTAGCCGAGTTGCCACGTAACTCAATCACTTCGTGGGAGGAGTTGGTGAATGCATTCAATGTGCGATTTTTTCCTCCTTCGAAGATGATGACTATCCGGGATAGCATCCAAAGCTTTAAGCGTCTGAATGGCGAACCTCTGCACGAAACCTGGCTCAGATTTAAAAAACTGGTGCAACAATGCCCAACACATGGTCTTCCTGACAATGTGCTCCTTCAATACTTCTACCGGAGTCTAGACTCGGGAAACAAGGGTGTAGCTGACCAAATCTCACCCGGAGGCTTAATGCAGCAACCATACACAATGGCAGCTCAACTCCTTGATGGTATGACAACCATCAACAGGGTGTGGTACACCCGCGAAGATCAAGTCTCACCAATCACATTTAAGCTATTTAAGGAGCAGGTTGAAAAAGACAATCAGAGAGATTAAAATATGGCCAAGATCATGACACAACTTGATATTCTATCCAAAAATGTCACGGGGGCTGGTACCCGTGGTGTCAATGTTGTGGGGGTTGGGTGTGCAAATCCTGAGGAGGCAAGTTTCAACGCCTTGTATAATGAAGAGGTAAACTTCCTAGCCAACCAATGTGGTGGTTATCGATCAAATTACCCAAGGCAGGGTGGAAATCAAGGTTGGGCTAGAGATGAAGGATGGAAGGATCGAGAATGGAGTGACCGAAATCCTAATTAGAAAGATGGGGAGAAAGACAGATATGTGCCTCCCCACGAACGCCAAAAGCCAAAGGACTCAGAGGGTAGTAGGTCTGAGGATATGCTTTCGCGCATCCTCAACAGAGTTGAAGGGTCAGACAAACTGCTAAAAGGAATGAAAGATGATGTTTCGACCCTCAGCCAGACCGTTACCTCCCATTTTGTTTCAATCAAGAAGTTGGAGACCCAAATAGGTCACATCTCGTCTCACTTAAATCTGAGACAACAAGGGGGCTAGCCTACTAACACTATGGTTAGCCCCAAGGGTGAGAGTTGAAGGTGGACTAACGTCATGCCATGACGTTAACTAAGGCGCTTTTTAGGAGGCAACCCAAAACCCTTTATTGCTTTTTTTTACTTTGAGAAAATAATGGTGTGTAGTTTGTACAGGTTGAAGCAAGGGATGAGAGTGAAATAATGTATGGAGGCAAACAACAAGTCCAGTTGGCAGATCACCGATGATATCGGCGAGCACGACTCTTTCCGCCGGGTGACTCAAGGCAATGTCAGTTGGGATTCTGTAAAACTTGGCGTTTAGTAGAAAATTAATGGCGAATCGCCAACCATGTCGGCGATTGCAATATAGACCGTCGTTGAGGTCCTCACATGAGTTGCGAGTCCTGTTACATTTGGCGAAGACACTAGACACTTGGCGCTTCGCCGTGTGAATGAGCGTACCCAATGTACATCGCCGTATGGGCAGAAATTGGATGGTTTCTGCAGGCCATAGGTTTAAATATTCTGGTTCATTCATTTTCTCTCATTTCTTCATCCTACCAATCTCACACCTACACTTTAGTTTTATATTTATTGCAAGTCTAAATTATTGTAACTGTCAAATTGTGCGTGGATTTGGATCTCATTGCTATCTAGCATTTCATTAGCATCTGATTCGGCACTAAAGGTTGGTGATTCAAACCCCATTTTTAATTTAGTAAAATTGTACTCATTTGTATAGTGTTGATATTGTCAAGTCTTGGCTGAATATCCGCATTGATGGGATTTCATACATCATTGATTAACATCTTTGCATAATTGGTAGAATCCAAATCAACTGTGCTCTAATTTGAATTAATTTACTGCGGGGGTGTGATACTATTATGGGTTTTATTGTGTGTTTGTGCTATAGGGGCTTGAGTTTCTTTGACCAAGGTTGCGGGGTTGAGCCTAGAAATCGCGTAGAACATAGGCCTGTTGAGTCAGTTGGTAAGTCGGGCTTAGCTCGCCAAATCACTCGGCTATACACCTAACTTCCCTTGTCGCCTTTCATTAAAAGAAAATTTGGGTTATTTAATCTGTAAAAAATCGGCTAGAAACCTGCTATCGCTGAATATTTTTGGTGACTCATCGAGAGGCCATTTAATTCGCCCTTATTGCCTGCACCCTTAGTTCCTTTATGCACAGATTTCAATAACTAACCTAAGTGAGTGAGAACGTCACCAACTAGTGTGGCAAGGTGATTATACGCGCACCATTCTCCTGCTCTGTTTAAATACTTTCTAACTTTTCCCAAATCCTTTGGAAAAATGGGAAGACCAAAAGTTGTAGGAAGAGACATGTCACCCCGACATGTAAGAGCAAGGGATTTTAAAAGAGACGAAAAGATAGCAGAACTGGCCAAAGAAAGAAGGGAGAGTAAGAAAGCAAGTGCCAGTAGGAGAATTCCCATTGATCCGACCATTCTTTCATGGAGGCGCGGATTATACACAGCCGCGGATTCCTTCTTAGCGGCCCATGACGTGGATAAAATGGTTGAAGCTAACATCGCTGTAGAAGCTAGAACAAAGGAACACAATGAAACCCAGAATGACAACCCGGGGGCCATTGTCGAGTTTCAGGCTAATGCAGCAGGCAATAATGCTCCGATAGATGAAGCAAGCGTGTAGACAGCATTCCCCTTCACCTCTCTCTATCTTTACTTGTCTAAACTTTTGGATACTCCTACATGCATTTGAGGACAAATGTTTTTTTGTGGTGGGGTGAGGCCCACCTTTGTGTCTTATTTTGATATTTGGGCTATCTATTTTAAATTGTGTTTTAATACTGCTTTTTGTGGATGCTTGAGCATATGGATCCTGTTGTTTTACTTGCAAAATAATTTTGACCATTTCGGAAAAAAATTGCCACCTCTTTTATTGAAAGTGGCTGTTCTTTTGCAAAAATTTAAGTCTTGGTTTCGAGCAATACCGATGACTTGAATAGTTCTCTCAATTGAAAAAACATGAATGCATTACTACGACGAGACCAAATGAAGTTACATAGACAATATGTGCACTCTTTGCATCTCGTTGTGACTAGCCATTTATCGAATTGATTCTCTTGTGATGACCGTTACACACTAGCGAACGTGTCTAGTCTTGTTTGACTGAAGTATCGACGCCTTGTGTGATTAGCTTACTTTTAACCTTGCATGAATAAACCTAGAATTTGCCCCATTAGTCTGATTGATTTAGAAAGGTGTACTCTTGTGACGATCTTAGGCAATTTTAAAGAGTGTGAGCCAATTTGACATATACCTCTTTTTTGTGGCCTACCTGTGAGCGTGTGAAACTCTCTTGAACACCCTTTGAGCCTTACCTTTCTTTGGAAGAACCTTGATAAACCCTAGACTTACTTGATCCACTACCTATAATCCTCTTGATTTGTGGTTTAGTAAATAGCCAACTTAGGACAAAAGCCTAAGTTAGGGGTGTGGTGAAAAGGAAAAGGAGAAGTCAAGAAGTGCTATAAGAAGTCTTCCTTAACCCATAGTGTTGCAGAACAATGGAACCCTCCATAAAAAAATATTTAAAAAAATGAAATTTGTGGAATAAAGTACAGAGGAAATTTGGGTTCCAATGCAATTCATGGAAAGTGAATAAAAAGGTGACTTAGAAGCACTAGAAAAAGAATTCATAAAGGAGAGGAAGGGAATGCCTTGAGAATGCCACAACTCACGAAGAAAAAGTCCCTAAGCCTAAATGACCATACCTTGGCACTCAGCCCCGTTACAAGCCTTAGAAAAACCTTTTGGATCTTGAGTAAGCCGGATCAAAAGTCGATTGGAAAATAAGGGCAAACCTATGGGTGAAAACATGCATTGTGTTCCCTTTTTTTGAGCGTGAGCGTTGTATCTGATTCCTGACCTTAAATTGACTGATATATGTGTGTGAATATGGAATCATTCTTTGTGCAAGAGCATTTAGTTACTTTTGTTGAGTTTGAACTTGCACAAGTAGCAAGTATTGCGAGCATGAAAATCTTTAGTGATGGTGTGTCACAATTTGAATCTTTGAGTAAACAATTGATCCTTGCATAAGTGAATTGAGTCTTTTTGTGTGCATTCATGATTTAATCTTGTGTAGCATTGTTTGAGACACCCTTTTTAAATGGTTGAACTTGAGTTTGCTTGAGGACAAGCAAAAGTTTAAGTTGGGTGTTCATGAGTCCACATATTGGACCCATTTAGGGCTTTATTTTAATAGAAATAGTGTCCTTGAATGCTTGTTTTATCTCAATAATTGATTAAAATGCTGAAGTTTCAGGTATTTGAAGTTTTAGTGAAAGCATGGACACTTTAGGCGCAAAACGGAGCAAATAGGGCTGAAAAGAACAAGAAATGGAATCCTGCGGATTGCCGAGTTTAACTTGGCGAGTCGCCGAAATGACATGAACCGCCCTTCGTTCCAGTACGCGAAGCCATGCAGAAAGTGGATCAAAAGGCGAGGAAAGGGGCAGTCGGCGAGTCGCCGATCAGTTCCGCGAAGCAGTATTGTACCGCCCAATGATCCAAAATGCGAGGATGTTAAAGGCAAGACACTGAAGGAGATGAGCTGACCAAAAGGCGGATCGCCGAGTTCATCGGCGATCTCGACTAATGTTGCCGAACAATGCTCCGCAGCACAATCTGTGAAAACTATAAATACTAGTTAGAATTGTAGTCTTAGGAGATTTTTGGGAATGGAACAATTATTATTATTATTTTCACTTTAGAACATACTTTAGCTGATATTTTTCTCTCAAGTTTGGAGAGGGTTTTGTGGAGTCTTGAAGAAAGGAGTTCTTCTTCCCCCAAGTTTGGGAAGTTGGGTCTTCTCTATTCATTTTCATTTGCTTAAATCAAGGTTTAATTTCTTTTTTGTAGTTGCAAATACAAAGTCACCCATGTGTTTTCGGCTTGCCCGAGATAGAGGTCAAGAAACCAAAACCACTAGACTGATGGCCTATGGAGTGGGTCGACATGAGGTTCAGCCCGAGAGGGTGAGCCCTAGTCCCATATCCTAACACTCAGCTCGAGAGAGTGAGTAGGGTAAGACATAGGCTGGTCTTCATGCGGCAAATGGGTGTCCGAGAGGAACGCATTTGAAATGGGGTAAGTTGTTCGAGAGGGAACTTATTTCCATTTAAAGCTTAGACTAGTCACTATTATTTTACAAATGTCCTATCGAAAGCATGTACCCAATAATTTATCTGAACTTGTATTGCGGTCACATCCGAAAAACCTTTCCCCATACTTGATTTTCTTGTTTATTTTGTTGTTTTAGTACCTGTTACAAAACCCCCATTTAATTTACAATGTGTTTTATCGCAAATGTCTTTAATTACGACTAACTTGAATGAAATTCTAATTGGTTATTATTCTCAAAACCACTCCCTTGGGACACGACCCCAACCCTTGGTTGGGGTACTATATTATCGACGATCGTAGACACTCATACTGTAGGATAGTGTCATTGGTCACGATAAGCATCAACGACTTTATGGAATCAAATATGGGTGAGTAGAACTCCCAAAAATGATCTTAGCGTGAACGGGTAGTTTTTGAATGTCAAGGGTTCCAGGTGTGTTGTGAAATAGGGGCTTGGAATTCAAATTCCAGCATTTTATCTCCGTGCATGCCACCGTAGCGGGATTGATGTCGCTGTAGCAGGATGGGTCCCGCCGTAGCGGGACAGATGCCACTTAAATAGGATAAAACCCCCCAAAAACTTATATTTTCTGCAAAAGTTCGTTCTTGAGAGCTAAGAAATGACCCCATGGATTTTCTTGACAGTTTTCCACCATTCTTGAGGCTAAAGGTAAGGTTTTCACTCCCCGAGTCCATTTTTCAATCCGTAGAAATTATATTCATAGGTAATTATCGATTGGGGATGGTTTTGATCTGGAAATTATGGTGGAAAAATCTCTAATTTGGGATATTGGGATCATGGATTTGGTCTTGGGTTATTGGGTTTTTTATAATTCGGATAATTAGACCTTTGGTTATTGATCCCTGCGTATATTAAATGTTGTAGACCTACAACAAGCGGAAAGAATCCAAAAATGGAAGATTTAAGTGCCTTAGAGGATTCAAGCTGGGATTCGAGGTAGGTGATGGTTGTGATTTCATGTTGGTGTGATATATGTTTGTAATTGCTCATTGTAATGCATGTATGTATGAGAATGTTGCATTATTGATCACCCTAATTGTAAATGAGTATAATTGAGTAATTGTATGCCATGAATCACCTCTTGTTGTATGCTTGTGAGAATATACATTGTGATTGTGATTGTGGTTTGTTGAATGGATCGGGTGTTACGTTCCGACACACTAACTTGGATCAGTTGCCACGTTCCGGCATAAACATGGGATCGGTTGCCACGTTCTGTCATAAACATTGGATCTGTTGACATGTTCTGGCATAAACATTGGATCAGGTACCACGTACCGGTACGCTAACAATTTGGGTGTGGGTTCCATGAGAGGACCATTGAATTGGGTTCCGTAAGAGGACCATTGAATTGTGATGTGTATCTACTTGTGATGATTACGTTCATATCTAATGATGATTGATATTGGAAGGCCGTATGTTGGTCTAAA
>NW_006239111.1:740649-742741 GCF_000226075.1 Solanum tuberosum | reverse complement strand
CATTGATCCTGAAAAGATGACTAATATTGTATATGTTCGATATATTCCTGTTTAAAATGTTGTGGTTACTTGCATGTGTTTCACTTATTAGGATAGCCGCGTGATCCATTGTGTACTAATACTGCACTTTCTCTTTCTTTGTTGTGTACAGGACATCTTCAGGCGGCTATTGAGCTTGATCCGATTTAAGGGTGAGCCAGTTTTTTCAGGCTGCCATGGATTTCTCTTGTTTAAGTCCACTCTCTTCGGACTTAGACTATTTATATAAGGTGTTTTGTTTAGTTTCGGGGTTGTACCCCTTGTTCTTAGAATTGTCGTTAGTAGAGTTTTGGTACAATTGCTTTCAGGTTCTAGGGGTTGTTGTTCCGCATTAGTTGGGAGAGTTATTTAAACCTTTTGGAGTTTATGGGGACTCCGTATTAATTATATAGTTACTTAAACCTACTTTCGTAGCTTTAAATGTGTATTACTTTGGTTAAGCTGATTAGTTGGGCTTTAGTTTTGGTTCTCCCACCGGAGGGTTAGTGTGGGTGCCACTCACGACGGTCTGGGTCATGACAAAGTTGGTATCAGAGCCCTAGGTTCATTGATCTCATTGTACCAAAACGAGTCTAGTAGAGTCTTGCGGAATGGTACATGTTCGTACTTTTCTTCGAGAGGCTATAGGACATTAGGAAAAACTCACTTATTTCTACTCCTTCGTGCTATGACTTGAATCCAATTGGTATCTATGTGATACAAATTGGTACCTTTCATCCTTCACTCTATGGTCCGAACTAGAGCAACAAAAGTGGTAACATCATCACTAGCAAGAGAGGATGTGTATAGACTACCGATAGTTGAATAGGGTCACCATTCTGAACAAGTATCCATTGCCTCTGATAGATGACCTTTTTGACCAATTGCAAGGTGCATCGGTTTTCTCTAAAATTGATTTAAGATCTGTTTACCATCCGTTAAAGATTGAGGCGGTTAAGAAATGGGTTCGACCAAGTTCTATGATTGACATTAGCAGTTTTGTGGGGCTCGCTAACTACTATTATCGCTTGTGGTATGTTTTGAGTCCAATTGGTATCTCAAAGTAAACTAGACGTCGTAGTCCCGACTGAAGGGACACAAACAAGTTAATTGGAACTGAGAAGGTTCGAATTGGTATCTGGTCTTAGAGGTCGTATAAGGCATAAATTATCTGTAATGGTCGTCTATGGAACAAACTAATGAAAGATCTGGACGTGTCTTGCGCTTGAGTAATAACCGCGTGAGTGTGTGGGTGTATTCTGGGGATGTGTGGATTATGGTGTTGAATTAATGAGAATGAGTTGGATTGTGTATCGTTTGATTGACTCGGGGTAGACAATGATTATCCTAAATTGCTCAGCAAACCTGAAAACCTTTAGGAGATTTAGAAAAGAGAAAAACCCCAGAAAAATTTATTGCGTAGGTATTGTTTCCGTCTGAGCCGTTGGGGCAGTATTTTTCCGCTAGCGCGAGGTTGCCATAGTGGAAATTCCCCGCCAGAGTGGGAGAGGGTGAGACAGAACCTCACCACTATTGTAACGACCCGGAAAATGATAGAGTGAAACTAGACCCTCACATGTGAGTTTGGAGTCGAGAACTTAATGAAATGATTATATTTGAATTTGACCCAAAAAGTTCTTAAAAATGTGCTGAGGAAGTTAGCGGAAACTTGTTTAGCTGTATATAAAAAGATCCGTTTCGTTTTTCGAACATCCAACTTCATATTCTTGTTTAGGGGGTCAAATTGAGTGGGAAATGGGTCTAACCCAAATTTTAGAGCAACCGTATCAAAATCCGAAATTTCCAAGAGAAGCCTTTTTCGAGGGTCTACTTTGGAGGGTCATATCTCGTAGCACACAAATTATTTGGGTGGCCAATAATATATCCATGGAAAGCCCTTTTGAGTTTAGCTACCTAACGCACTCGTTTCATCTCATTCAGAGTTCGGACGAAGAAGTTATGCCCATTTTCGTAAAATCTGTTCGGCAGGAAAAGGCAATTTCCAGTAGGCGTGGTTAATGTTCACCCACCTCATTGTTTTTTAAGTGTTGGACCATTCTTCCAAAGGACATAT
>NW_006239111.1:740432-740549 GCF_000226075.1 Solanum tuberosum | reverse complement strand
GAATTCTTGTCAAATGATAAAATGAGTTTTCATAAATATGTTCCTCATATTGATGTGTATTTAGTTGAGTTGTCTATATGCTTCATGAGGATAAATGTTGAACATGCTTAAATGTTG
>NW_006239111.1:677912-739415 GCF_000226075.1 Solanum tuberosum | reverse complement strand
CCTAAATTCCTAAATTTGCTTATGAAGTGGGTCTTTTGCTTATGATTCAAAGTTTATGAAATTGTGTTTGGATTGGATTGTATTAGTGACTCTTATGATTTTCTACATCTATCTATGATGGATTGGTGATGTATGGATGAATTGAAAGTTGTGGCCTTATGGGCAAGTTATGGAGGAATTCTCTTGTGGTAAGTAAAATGGTTGGGACTTGAGTGTTGTTGATTATGGCTTTGGAGGATGGTAAGTTGGCTTAATCTCATATTATGGATAAAATTGTTCTTGCTTGGTTTGATCCACTTATGGTGGAGGTGTTTAATTATGGAATGTATTGTGACCATGGCCTTAAAGGCAAGACATGAGGAGCTAATGTTGACTTAGAATTGTTTACTTGTTTGTTACATTGTGACCATGGCCTTGAAGGCATAGTATGAGAAATTTAAGTGTTACATGACATCTTTTTTTTATGAATGGACATTCAATGGAGCTAATGTGATCATGTTATTAAAGTAAATGTGTTATTATTGAAAGGATTTTTTCTCAATTTGACACTCATGAATGTTGATGATAGAATATGAAGGATTCTTCAATATAAAGTATACCTTGAATTGGTAGGGCTTATGCATCATTTTCTTGTATAAATGATTATATTGTTGATTGTTGAATCCTTGGATCGGTAGGCTAATGGCACCCTTCCATTAATGATAGTAATGAACCTTGGAATCGGTAGGCCTATGGCACCTTTCCATAAAGGTTAATGATGAGACTTGAATCGGCAGGCCCATGGCACCCTTTCAAGAGGAGTTAATGAGCTTTCCTAAATGTACCTTGAATCGGCAGGCTTATGGCACCCTTTCCATAAAGGTTAATGATGAGACTTGAATCGGTAGGCCCATGGCACCCTTTCAAGAGGAGTTAATGAGCTTTCCTAAATGTACCTTGAATCGGCAGGCTTATGGCACCCTTTCCATAAAGGTTAATGATGAGACTTGAATCGGTAGGCCCATGGCACCCTTTCAAGAGGAGTTAATGAGCTTTCCTAAATGTACCTTGAATCGGCAGGCTTATGGCACCCTTTCCATAAAGGTTAATGATGAGACTTGAATCGGTAGGCCCATGGCACCCTTTCAAGAGGAGTTAATGAGCTTTCCTAAATGTACCTTGAATCGGCAGGCTTATGGCACCCTTTCCATAAAGGTTAATGATGAGACTTGAATCGGTAGGCCCATGGCACCCTTTCAAGAGGAGTTAATGAGCTTTCCTAAATGAACCTTGAAACGGTAGGCTTAAAGCACCCTTTCACGTGTTAATGAATGTATTTTGGAGTTGGTAGGCCAATGGCACCTCTCATATGTGATAATGTCAAGATAACGAACTATTCTATGGGAATGTTGGCTAAGCACCGAGTGGATTTGGTTAGATGGAAACTCCCCCAATAGTTAGGCATGAGTTTCAATGATCGTCTACCTTATCCCATAAACTATGTGCCCGCATAGGAAGCTAGTGGATCCATTAAGCTATATATACCGGTCTTCCTTAGGCAAGTAGACCACCTCTTTACGGTGTGGGGACTTATGACACCGGATTCCATGACAAGCTCTCATGGTCTATGTCGGTTAAACGCTTACTTCCCATCATGCGAGATTTCATTATGGTTTCTTGATAGGTTCTACAAAGTGTAGGTAGTAGTATGGGATGCTACCTATACATTGCACGAGTAGGCTTGGAGAGGGTCATAGTGAGTTTCTCTAAATCCTAATGTATGTGATACAATTGTGGCCTAAATGAGGTTATTAAAGAATGTTGGCTCTCAAATGCTTAATATGAGATGCATGCTATACTTGGGTTATATTACGAGTTATTTTCCCTTGTCATGTCTTAATTAATGATATACCTCTTATGTATGAATATTGTGCAAAGGTGAAAGAAAGGAATGATAAGTTACTTTAAGTGACCTAAATGTGGTGCCTTAGTATGGATGGTGGTATGGGACGCCATCCATACATTGCACGAGGTATAGCATAAGGGTTTCTTGAGGTGAAGGTCCAAGGTAAAGGTTTTCATGTTGAAATTGTTTAAAGGTAATATTATGACTTACTTGATGTTTATGCTTGTATTGTATGTCTTTTATGAAACTATTCATGGTATTTCAAAAAGTGGCATAATGCATGGTTTCTAACCAAAATGTCCCTTTTAAAGCATGTTTTGCATGGTCATCATACTTAGTACATTTTGTGTACTAACCCATATTCTTCCTATTTTTACTTTAAGTGTAGGTTCCGGCAAGTGATCCCTCCTAGCTAGTTTGAAGTGTTGGATTGCTTTCCTCCAAGACTTGGTATGTCCTCATGGATTCGAGGATAAGACTTTTAAGTTCTTTTGTTCATGTAATAGACTTAATAGACTTCTTTTGATTGTAAAGGGTCGTGTCCCTACTTATGTTTTGTGACTGTGTCTAAGATGGCCATGTGAGACTTAGACTTCCGATGTGTGTTTTTAAAGTTGTTTTGATGAAGTTTAAATGTGTGGATTTAAATAAGTTTTTTTATTCCGCACTATTTTCATTATTGAATGCAATGAATGACTATGTGGCTCGTATAAGACCCCTTCGGGGTCGAATACGCCATGTTACGACTAGGGGGTACTCTCGGGTCGTGACAACTATCTCCTTTGTTTTTCCCAGGCCTCCTTATAGAACCCGAATCAAATCCGAACTAACCCCTTCGATCTAATTCAGTGTTCAATAATCGAATATAAGTTATAAAGTGTGTTAAAATTGTGGAGAACCTAGGCATATGAGGAGGAAATCAGCGAGGCCGTGGAGGCCGGGGAAATAGTAATGCAGGTAGAGGAGTAGTGCAGCCAGGCGAGGAGGTTGCCCGTCAATATGATAGGGCTCAGTTTTATGCCTTCCTGGCAAGATCGAGGCTGAGGTGTTTGATGCAATGGTCACAGTTACTATGCTTGTTCGTGACCAGATGACTAATGTGTTGTTTGATCCGAGTTCCACTCATTCTTATGTGTCCATTTTGTTTGCCCTGAGATTTTATATGAATTGTGATGTACTTGATGCCACCATCCATGTTTCTACCCCAGTTGAAGAGTCAGTCATAGTCACCCTTGTATATCATATTTGACCTGTTGTGTTTATCGATTTTCAGACTTTGGTTGATTTGGTTATGCTGGATATTACTGACTTGATATAATCTTAGGCATGACTTGGTTGTCCCCCTATTATGTTGTGCTTAATGGTAATGCTAAGTCAATAAATCTAGAGATCTCGAGAAGGGAAATATTAGAGTGGGAAGGGGGTACGAACCTAAGTCAGCTAAGGTCGTTTCTTTCGTGCGTGGTAGGAAACTGGTGGGGTAGGGTTGTTTGTCGTAATTGGCTCATATTCGGGATGTTGTGGTTGAGTCTAGCTTTATTGAGTCTATTCCTGTGGTGTCAGAATCTAGAGAAGTGTTTCCTACTGATTTGCCTGGTATTTCTCTGGATAGAGATATAGATTTCTTCATTGACTTGGAAACTGACACTCGCCCCATCTCCATTCCTCCTTATCGCATGGCACTGACAGAATTGAGTGATCTTAAAGCTCAAAATCCAAGAGCTTCTTAATAAAGGTTTCATCATCCTAGTGCTTCCCCGTGGGGTGTGATGTTTGCGTAATTAAGACACAATTTCCAATGCAAGTGTCTACGATCGTACAATAGTAAAGTAACTCAAGCAAGGGTTGGGATCGTTCCCACAGGGAGTGGATTTGAGAATTTGTAGAAAAAGAAAATTTAGTTCTAATTAGTCATAGTTAAAGACATTATCGAATACAAACATGTTCAATCTAAAGGGTGACGCAAGCGTCAATTATCAATGGGGCTTTGTCACAAGTATACAAAAACTGAAAAAATGCAAAGAGTACTATCAAGGAGATGGGGTTCTTGGGATGTAATAGGAATATGGGAAAAACTAAACTATTGGGTACATGCATATGACAATAAATCTATTGAATATTTGTGACTATGCTAGACTATAGTGGGGGCAAATTCTCTCTCGAGCAACTTACCCCGTATCAAATGGGTTCCTCTCGGACACTCACTTGCCGCATAAAGAATAGCCTCCGCCTTAGCCCACTCACTCTCTCGAGCTGAGTGTGTGGGAGAAGGACTAGGGTTCACTCTCTCGAGCTGAACCTCATGTCGACCCAATCCCACTAGCTATCAATTTAGTAGTCTTAGTTTTACGACCTCTCTCTCGAGCAAGCCGAAAACACAAAGGTTAAATCGTATTTGCAACTACAATTCATTAAGTTCCACCACAACTACTAAACGAAATCACATCTAAACAATAAATAAATCATCAACAAACAAGACCCAACAGATAATCTAACCCATATTCACGAAATCACACCCCAAGAATTGGGGTTTTAGCTAGACATGTAAATGAGATAGAAATTTATACCAAAATGAGTTTGCATTCAAATGGGTATGAAGATTTAAGTCTCAAAACAAGTCAAGAGTGAAGAATCCAAGATACCCAAACCCAAAATCTTGGACTTGAAACCCATTGAACCTTCAAGTTCTTCAAAACCCTCTCCAAACTTAGAACTTAAAAATAGAAGCAAAGTCTGAAAAATTACTTTTCAAAGCTAAAAGTATTTATAGTTTTCAAAAATCTGTGTTGCGAAGGATCACTCGGAGGAGTTAGTCGAAATTGCCGATCAACTCGGCGATCCGCAGTTTGGTCTAGTTCATCGCCGTCTTGCGTTAGCCTTTAGCATCGTCGTGTTTTGATCATTGGGCGACATAGTACAACTTCGTAGAACTGCTCGGCGATGCTCCGATTGCTTCTTTCACCGCTGATTTGATCTTTTCGTTCTAGGCTCAGCACACTGGAACAAAAGGCGAGGATAAGACCTTTTGGCGACTGCCGAATGGTTTCGGCGATTCTTAGATCTTCATTTCTTCGTTCTTTCAACTACTTTTATTCTTTTTTGCTAAGTAGTGTCCATGCTTTCCCTCAAACTTCAAATACCTGAAACTTAAGGGTTTTCATCAGATATTGATACACAATATGCATTTGAGGACACTAATTATATCAAAATATAACCCTAAATGAGTCCAATTTGTGGACTCATCAACACCCCCAACTTAAACTTTTGCTTGTCCTCAAGCAAACTCAAGTTCAGCCATTCCAAAAGGGTGTCTAGAACAGTGCTACAGAAGACTAAATCATGAATGCACACAACAAGACTCAATTTACTTATGCAAAGATCAAATGTGCACTCAAAGATTCAAGTTGTGACTCACCAATATCAAAGAATCTCATGCTCACAATACTTGCTTCAAATGCAAGTTCAAGCTCAACCAAAGTGTTTAAATTCCCTCACACAAGGAATGATTCCATATCCACACAATGGTTCACAGTTTAAAGCTTTGGAATAAGATGCAACACTCACATTCATAAAGAAGATCACAATGCATAATTTCATCCATAGGTTTGCCCGTATTTTCCAATCAACATTTGTTTTAGCACACTCAAGATCAAAAAGGTGTTTTCAAGGCCTGTAATGGGGCTGAGTGCAAAGGTACGGTCATTTAGGCTTAGTGACTTTCATCCTCATGAAATGTGGTACTCACAACACTTCCTTTCATTTTCCTTCATCATTCTCTTTAGTGCTCATAAGTCATCCTATTATTCACTTTCCATGGATTGTTTGGGAACCCATTTAATTTGTACTTTATTCCACAACTTTCTTTTTTCATTCTTTATATTTTTCTTTCTCTTTTCTGTTTTTTTTCATATGGAGGGGTTCCATTTTCTCAAAACCATGGGTAAGAGGAACTTTCTTGCAGTTCTTGATTTGCCTTTTCTTTTCACCACACCTCCAACTTATGTTTTTGGCCTAAGTTGGCTATTCAACTAACCACAACTTCATGAAGATTATGGGTAATGGATAAAGAAAGGTTATGATTTCATCAAGTTTCTTCCAAATAAAGGTAAGGCTCAAGGGGTGTTCAAAAGCGATTCACACACTCACAAGGTAGGTCACAAAAGAGGTATATGTCAAATTGGATCACACTCTTAGAATTTGCCTAAGATCATATCAAGAGATAGCATCACTTAGTTGACCGAACAAACGGGGCTAATTCTAGGATCTATTATGCATGGTTCGAAGTAAGCTCATCACACTAGGCATTGACACTACAGTCAAACAAGACTCCACACTTTCGCTAGTGTGCAATAATCATCACAAGAGACTCAATTCGATACTAGGCTAGTCATAATGAGATGCAAAGAGCTGAAATATTGTCTATGCTACTTCATTTGGCCTCATTGTAGCCGCGCATTCATGTTTGTTCGATTGAGAGCACTATTTAAATCATTGGTATTGATCAGAACCGAGACTTAAATTTTGCAAATGAACAACCACATTCAACACACGAGAGGTGGCAAAAAATTTCGGACGGGTCAAAATCATTGTTGCAATTAAAAATAAAAGGAGTCATAAGCTAAACCATCCACAAAAACAATATATCAAACACAATAGCCCAAATATAAACAAAACACAAACATTAATAACATACAAAGGTGAGTCTCACCCCACCGCAAATAAAAACATTTCTCCTCAAATGCAAATAACATAAAATTCGAAATGTAAAATAAAGAAAGACAAAGAGGGAGTAAAGAGGTGATCCTGGAAAATCGATCGCTCCATTTGCCTAGGCATCAGTGCCCGATGTGTCAGCCTTGAATTCGATAATGTCCCCTGGAGCTTCTTCAAAAGATTCAGTGGTAGCTGACTTACTAAGATTGTCCAAATCATTATCCGCCAAAACGGAGTGGATAGCTGTGAAGAATCCATGTCTCCACGAGGGAATAGTGGGGTCTCGAGGATTTATTCTCTTGCTGGCACTAGGCTTCTTGCCCTCATTATCAATTTTGGGAGGATTTGTTGCCTTTGTATTTTTCCTGAAATTTTTTGCTCTTGTTTGTTGGGGTGACATATCTTTTCTGGCTAATTTTGGTCTAGTCATTTCTGCAAAGCTTTGAGAAAAAGTTAGAAAGTATTCGGACAAAGGGCAAACAGGAAGTCTTTCGGCGAGGCGGCGAATGCGTTGGGCGACATCATGCTTCTCGCTGAAAGTTACAGAATTCAACATCATATTTGGCATTAAATTAAAGGCGAGATGGGGATTTAAGACGAACCGCCGAGTGATTCGTCCGGCTAGACCCTACTCGCCAAATGACCCAACGTGCCTGCTTTTGACCCAACTTCCCAAATTCAATCCCGCAACTCCCATAAACAAAATTAAGGCATGCACAACTCAAATTAGGCTTAGACCCAGTGACAATCATGCACAACCCACGATTTATTTTTCCAATTTAAAGTGCGATCTTTAGGAATTAACTATTTAACTAAGTATGGGAAAAATTTGTGAACCTAACAGGCAAACAAATATTTTAATCCTACCAGAGAGGCCCATCACACATCATCAAATTAATGCCATTTCATTTTAGTACATTTTTCGAGGAGAGGAACGTGGGGTTTGATGTACCAACCTTTTATGCCGATCAAATGGATATTGAGATGCTAGGAAGTAATGTAATCCAACACGTAGCACAATTCGATATTAAAAATACTCTAAAAATACAAGAAATGTAAGACTAGAGTGCAGGTGTGAGTTTGGAAAGATGAAAAAGTTAGGGCAAGGGAATGAATTTGAAACTTTTAAACATTTGGCCTGAAAAACCGTCCAGTTTTCTCCCATTTGGCGACATTTGTTAGGATCGCCAAATCACTTCGGTGTTTAACCGAAAAGCCACTTGCCTCGCCAAATTTTACAGTACTTCCAATTTTTTTGGGAGTCCAAATAACGGTCTCTGTCGGGATCGTCGACATGGTCGGTGGTTCGCCAATAAGTTCCTGTGCTCATCGAGTTTTATAGACTCCAATGCAAGTTGGTCTGGAGTCTAACGGCGGTCTAGTTTGGAGTCACCAAACCATTCGACAATTCACTGATTGGACCTGTTGCTCGCCATTCTGCACTTTTTGTTCACTCTCCACACTTCCATCTTCACAATCAACACACCATTATTTTATCGAACTAAAAGAAAGCAATAAATGGTTTTGGGTTGCCTCCCAAACAGCGCCTTAGTTAACGTTGTTGCATGACGCAAGTCCACCTTCAAACCTCATTTTTGGGGTTGGCCATAGTATCACTAGATAGACCCCATTTCTGTCTTGGATTTAGGCGAGACGACATCTGACCCATTTGGGTCTCCAACTTCTTGATTGATACTGAATGGGAGGTAAAGATTTGGCTAAGGGTCGACACATCCTCTTTCATCTCTTTCAAGATATTGTCTGACCTTTCAACTTTATTTAGGATACGCGAAAGCATATCCTCAGACCTACCACACTCTGAATCGTTTGGATTTTGGTGCTCGTGGGGAGGCACATACTTGTCCTTCTCCCCATCCTTCCAATTAGGATATTGGTCTCTGCATTCACGATCCTTGCACCCTTCATCTCTAGCCCAACCTTGGTTACCACCCTTCCTTGGGTAGTTTGAACAACAACCACAGCCTTGGTTGGCTAGGAAGTTCACTTCCTCATTATACTAGGCTTCAAATTTCGGCTCCTCAAGATTTGCACACCCGACCCCGACAACGTTGACACCACGGGCACCAGCCCCCATGACATTTTATTTTAAAATGTCAAGTTATGTCATGATACTGTCCATGTTTTGGTCTCTCTAATTATCTTTTTCCATCTGCTCCTTGGATAGCTTGAATGTGAGAGGGGCGACTTGGTCTTCACGGGTGTACCATGCCCTATTGATGGTCGTCATGCTATCTAAGAGTTGGGCTGCTACTGCATACGGATGTTGCATCAGGCCACCAGGTGAAAGTTGATCAGTGACACATTTGTTTACCGAATCCAGGCTTCGGTTAAAGTACTGTATGAAGACATTGTCGGAGAGACCATGAGTCGGGCATTGTAGCACCAACTTTTTAAATTAACGCCAAGTCTCATGGATTGACTCGCCCTCCAAACGCTTAAAGTTTTGGATACTATCCTGAAGAGTCATCAACTTCGAAGGAGGGAAAAATCACACATTAAATGCGGTTACCAGTTCCTCTAAAGAAGGGATGGATTCGCGAGGCAACTCTGCTAGCCACTTGCACGCCTCTCCCATCAATGAGAAATGTAATAACCTTAACCGAACTGACTCCTCAGATATGTTTTTGAAAGAGAATGGTCCGCACACATCCACGAAGCTCCAAAGATGTTCATGAGGTTCCTCATGAGCCAATCCACTGAAAAGTCCATTTAGTTGCAAGAGTTGCAACATAGTGCTCGTTATGTGAAATACTGCATTTCCTTCGGCTAGAGGTAAACGAATGGCCCCAATACCTCCCATGAGATGGGAGTCATTAATGTTGGGCTCTTGGACATCGTTGAGATTTCTGATGTCGTCTTGGTGGCCCACCTGGCTACCGTTGCTACCGTTAACACTGATGCTTTCTGAAATATTCACACAAGCAAACAAAACTAAACTAAAGATTAAGTAAGTAAACTACAACTAAGAAGAACAAAAAATTTACTTAACTAAGAGTTCTCAAATAACACCACTCCCCGGCAGCGGCGCCATTTTGTTATTTGCGTAATCAAGACACAATTTCCTATGCAAGTGTCTACGATCGTACATTAGTAAAGTAACCTAACCAAGGGTTGGGATTGTTCCCACAGGGAGTGGTTTTGAGAATTAGTAGAAAAATAAAATTTAGTTCTAATTATTCATAGTTAAAGACACTATCGAATACAAACATGTTAAATCTAAAGGGTGACATAAGCGTCAATTACCAATGGGGGTTTGTCACAAGTAAACAAAAACAGCAAAAATGCAAAGAGTACTATCAAGGAGAAGGGGTTCTTGGGATGTGATAGGAATACGGCAAAAACTAAACTATTGGGTACATGCTTTTTATAATAAATCTGTTGATTATTTGTGACTAGACTAGACTATAGTGGGGGTAAATTCTCTCTCTCTCGCAACTTACCCCGAATTAAATAGGTTCCTCTCAGACACCCACTTGCCACATGAAGAACAACCTCCACCTTAGCCCACTCACTCTCTCGGGCTGAGTGTGTGGGTGAAGGACTAGGGTTCACTCTCTCGAGTTGAACCTCATGTCGACCCAATCCCACCGGCCATCAATTTAGTAGTCTTAGTTTTACGACCTCTCTCTCGAGCAAGGCAAAAACACAAAGGTGAAATTGTATTTGCAACTACAATTTCATTAAGTTCCACCACAACTACTAAACGAAATCACATCTAAACAACAAATAAATCATCCACAAACAAGACCCAACAGATAATCTAACCCATATTCAGAAAATCACACCCCAAGAATTGGGGTTTTAGCTAGACATGTAAAAGAGATAGAAATTTATACCAAAATGAGTTTGAATTCAAATGGGTATGAAGATTTTAGTCTTAAAACAAGCAAAGAGTGAATAATGAAAGAGGCCCAAACCCAAAATCTTGCAGTTGAAACCCTTTGAACCTTCAAGTTCTTCAGCATCCTCTCCAAACTTAGAATTAAAAAATAGAAGCAAAGTCTGGAAAATTACTGTTCAAAGCTAAAATTATGATATAAAATATTAATTCTCAACGAGTCTTTATAGTTTTCACAAATTTGTGCTGCGAAGGATTACTCGGTGAAGTTAGTAGGAATCGCCGATCAATTTGGCGATCCGCCCTTTGGTCTAGTTCATCGTCGTCTTGCGTTAGCCTTCAACATCATCGTGTTTGGTTCATTGGGTGACATAGTACAGCTACGCGGAAATGCTCGGCGTTACGTCGACTGCTCCTTGTTACCGCCGATTTGATCATATCCTTCAGGGCTTAGCACACTAGAACAAAAGGCAAGGATAAGAAATTTTGGCGACACGCCGAACGGGTTCAGCGATTCTCAGATCTTCATTTCTTCGTTCTTTCAGCTACTTCGGTTCCTTTTTGCTAAGTAGTGTCCATGCTTTCCGTCAAAACTTCAAATACCTGAAACTTAAGGGCTTTCATCAAATATTGAGACAAAATATGTATTTGAGGACACTAATTCTATCAAAAATTTGATGTTTGCGTAATCAAGAAACAACTTCCAATGCAAGTGTTTACGATCGTACAATAGTAAAGCAACCTAACGAAGGGTTGGGGTCGAGTCCCAAGGGAGTGGGTTGAGAATTAATAGAAAAATAAAATTAAGTTCTAATTAGTCATAACTAATAACAATTTTGAATATAAATATGTTACATCTAAGGGGTGACACAAAAGTGTCAATTAACGATGGGGTTTTGTCACAAGTAAGTAAAAACAACAAAAATGCAAAGAATACTGATCAAGGAGATAGGGTTCTTGGGATGTGATAGGAATACGGGAAAAACTAAACTATTTGGTACATGCTTTTGACAATATATCTGTTGAATATTTGTGACTTGGCTAGACTATAGTGGGGTAAATTCTCTCTCGAGCAACTTACCCCGGATCAAATGGTTCGGACACCCACTTGTCGCATGAAGAACAACCTCCACCTTATCCCACTCACTCTCTCGAGCTGAGTGTGTGGGAGAAGGACTAGGTTTCACTCTCTCGATCTGAACCTCATGTCGACCCACTCCCACCGATCATCAATTTAATAGTCTTAGTTTTATGACCTCTCTCTCGAGCAAGCCGAAAACACAAACGTGAAATTGTATTTGCAACAACAATTTCATTAAGTTCCAGCACAACTACTAAACGATATCACCTCTAAACAACAAATAAATCATCAACAAGCAAGACCCAACAAATAATCTAACCCATATTCCCAAAATCACACCCCAAAAATTGGGGTTGTTAGCTAGACATGTAAAAGAGATAGAAATTTATACCAAAATGAGCTTGCATTCAAATGGGTTGGAAGATTTAAGTCTCAAAACAAGTCAAGAGTGAAGAATCTACAAGACCCAAGTCCAATTTCTTGGAGTTGAAACCCTTTTGAACCTTCAAGTTCTTCAAAACCCTCTCCAAACTTAGAACTCAAAAATAGAAGCAAAGTCTAAAAAATTACTGCTCACAGCTACCAATTCGATATAAAATAATAATTCTCAATGAGTATTTATAGTTTTCAAAAATCTGTGTTGCGAAGGATCACTCGGCTAAGTTAGTCGGAATTGCCGATCAACTCAGCGATCTGTCCTTTGGTATAGTTCATCGTCATCTTGCGTTAGCCTTCAGCATCGTCGTGTTTGGATCATTGGGCGACATAGTACAGCTTCACGGAACTACTCGGTGATACGCCAACTATTCTCATCACTGATTTGATCATTTCCTTGAGTCTATTATCAGTTCAATTAACGTCTAAAACACCAACGAAAGATATTGAAAGAGAGCTGGCTGTAGTTACCCGTAGCGGAAAGGTGGCAATAGGGAATGTGATGGAAGATGAGGATCCTCAAAAGCATGAAGAGAGCCAAGATATAGAGGAACAAGAATTACCTATTCGACAAAACCTTGCCAAAGAACCACAGGAGGAAGCCGAGCAAGTGGTTAGACGCAAGAGTAATCTACCCTATTGCAGATAGTATATGGGTAAGCCTAGTACAATGTGTACCAAAAAAAGGGAGGTATCACTGTAGTCCCAAATGCAAAGGGGGAACTCGTGCCAACTAGACGAGTGACTGGGTGGAGAGTATGCATGGATTATCGAAAGCTTAACTCATGGACCGAAAATGACCACTTCCCAATGCCTTTTATGGACCAGATGCTTGACCGATTATCGGAAAGGGGGTGGTACTATTTTTTAGATGGGTATTCCGGTTATAATCAAATCTCTATTGCGCCGGAAAACCAAGAGAAAACCACTTTTATTTGCCCTTATGGAACATTTCAGTGTTGCATGTTGTCTATTTTTGCGGATATGGTCGAAGACTCTATGGAGGTATTCATGGATGACTTCTCAGTCGTAGGGTATACGTTTGAGGATTGCTTGACACACTTAGGGCAGGTGCTCCAAAGATGCGTGGATACGAATCTAGTTCTGAATTGGGAGAAATGTCACTTTATAGTGAAGGAAGGTTTTTTTTTTTAGCACAAGGTGTCGCAAAAGGGGCTGGAAGTTGACAAGGTGAAAATTGAAGTCATTGAGAAATTACCCCTGCTGATTTCAGTGAAGGGTGTTCGTAGCTTCTTGGGGCATGCAGGGTTCTACCGAAGGTTCATTAAAGACTTCTCAAAGATTGCACACCCATTATGCAAAAATCTTAGAGAAGGAAGTGAAATTCTATTTTGATGACGCTTGTATGGCTGCATTTCAGTTTTTGAAAGAGAAACTAGTATCCACCCCGATTATCATCAGCCCTAATTGGTCCGAATCTTTTAAAGTAATGTGTGATGCTAGTGGTATGGCATTGGGGGTCGTGTTGGGGCAAAATCGCAACAAACTATTTCACCCAATTTATTACGCAAGAAGGAACCTGAATAGTGCCCAGCGCAATTATACGATCACTGAACAAGAGTTGCTTGCGGTAGTTTATGCATTTGAAAAGTTCCGGCCATACTTGCTAGGCACCAAGGTAATCGTACGTACTGATCATGCTGCACTCCGTTACTTGATGGCAAAGAAAAATACAAAACCAAGATTGATAAGGTGGGTGCTACTATTACAAGAATTTGATTTTGAGGTAAAAGATCGAAAAGGATGCGAAAATCAAGTAGCTGATCAGTTATCAAGATTGGAAGTAAGGGAAAATTCTACACATGAGGTCGACATAGATGACTCCTTCCCCGATTAACAGGTGTTTGCAATATATCTCAAACATGCGCCATGATATTTAGATTTTGCAAATTACATTGTGTGTGGGTTTATGCGGATGAGTTGACCTTTTACCAACAGAAGAGGTTCATGTTCGATGTCAAAAAGTACTTTTGGGATGAACCATACTTGTTTTGAGAGTACGCTGACCATGTCATTAGAAGGTGTGTTCCGGAAGAAGAAGCAGTCAAAATTCTCTATGCTTATCATACCTCTCCAGTGGAAGGTTACCATAGTGGTATTCGCACCACCGCTAAAGTACTCCAGAGTGGATATTACTGACCATCCCTCTACAAGGATGCATATGAATTTGCGAAGAAATGCTCTCAATGTCAGTAGCAAGGCAGAGTGTCTAGAAAACACGAATTACCTCTCACTCCTCTTTTAGAGGTCGAGCTATTCGATGTATGGGGGATCGATTTGATGGGCTCATTTGTGAGCTCATTTGGAAATAAATATATCTTGGTGGCTGTAGATTATGTTTCCAAATGGATGAAAGCTATTGCACTTCTAAACAACGAAGGAAAAAATGTTGTCCAATTTTTGAAACGTTACATCTTTGCAAGATTTGGCACTCCTAGGGCAATTATTAGTGATGGGGGATCCCACTTTTGCAATAAATGGTTCTCAATGGCACTGAGCAAATCTGGGGTAAAGCAAAAAGTAGCAACTCCCAATCATCCCCAAACAAGTGGCCAGGCCGAGGTATCAAATTGGGAGATCAAAAGCATCCTCACAAAGACAGTTAATGCCAATAGAACTGATTGGTATAGGAAGCTCGATGATGCACTTTGAGCATATCAGACTGCTTACAAAACACAATTGGTATGTCCCCATATCAGTTGGTTTTTGGTAAGGCCTGTCATTTGCCCGTCGAGTTAGAACACAAAGCGTTGTGGGCATTGAAAGCCTTAAATTTGGACTGGTCAAAAACTTCAAAGGGAAGGGAAGGGTAGAGTAGTTGAACGAACTAGATGAATTTAGACTCAGATCTTATGAAAGTTCAGCCATTTACAAAGAAAAGATGAAGAAATGGCACGATGCTTGAATACTCAAGAGGGACTTCAATGTGGGAGATTGGGTGTTGCTGTACAACTCTCGACTTAGACTCTTTCCCGGAAAACTCAAATCCAAATGGTCTGGACCTTTTAGCGTAACGCGGTGTTCACCAATGGTGCCATAGAAGTTGAAGATCAAGAAGGACCTTCATTTAAAGTGAATGGTCAACGTCTTAAATTATATCTTGGGAAATGTCAAGAGATTTCTTTGGTTGAACTGGTGTATCTGGAGGATGCTTGAAGGCACTTACATGTCATGCCACAACGTTAAATAAGGCGTTGTTTGGGAGGAAACACAAAACCCCACATTGCTTTTATGTTCTGGTAAAATAATGGTGTGTTGTTTGTACAGGTTGAAGTGTGGAAGGAGTTTGAGAAATACAGGGTGTCGAGCAACAATTCCAGCTGGTGAATCGCTGAGGAGTTCGGTGACCCCGAACTAGACCGCCGTTAGACTCAAGACCATCTTGCATTGGAGTCTGTAAAACTTGGCGAGCACAGGAAATAATTAGCGAACCGCCAACCATGTCGGCGATCCCGATAGAAACCGCTGTTTGGACTCCCAGAACAACTAAAAGTACTGTAAAATTCGGCGAGGCAAGTAGCTACTCAGCGAAGTGCTGAAGTGATTGGCGATCCTAACTAATGTCGCTGAATGGGCAAAAACTGGATGGTTTTTAAGGCAAAAGTTTTAAAAGATTCAAATTCATTCCCTTGCTCTCACTTTTTCATCTTTCCAAACTCACACCTGCACTCTAGTTTTACATTTCTTGCATTTTTGGAGTATTTTTAGTATCAAATTGTGCTACGAGTTGGATTACATAGCTTCCTAGCATTTAAATATCCATTTGATCGGCATAAAAGGTTGGTACTTCAAACTCCGCATTCCTTTCCTCAAAAGTTGTGCCCAAATACGATGACATTACTTTGATTATGTGTGTTGGTCCTCTATGGTAGGATTAGAATATTTGTTTACCCGTTAGGTTTGCAAATTTTACCCGTACTAAGTTAAATAGTTAATTCCTGAAGGTTGCGCTTTACATTGGATGAAAAATCGTGGGTTGTGCATGATTGTCACTGGGTCTAATCCTAATTTGAGTTGTGCATGCCTTAATTTTATTTTCGAGGGTGGTGGGGTTGAATTCGGGAAGTTGGGTCAAAGACAGGCACGTTGGGTCATTTGGCGATCTGGGTCGAGCTCGCCGAACCACTCAGCGGCTCACCTACACTCCCCATCTAGCCTTTAATTTAAAACCAAATATGTGTTGAATTCTGTAACTTTCGGCGACAAGCATGATGTCACCAAATGCATTTGGTGCCTCACCGAAAGACTTCATGTTCGCCCTTTGTCTGCACCCTTGTATTCTCTATGCACTGCACTCGGCGAACCGCCTAAGTAGTTGTGGGTTTTGTCAACTGGTTCGGCGAAGTGATTCTGAAATTGAACTGCCTTGCTTTTGTCTGAATATGTTCTAACTTTATCTCGAAGCTTTGCAGAAATGGCTAGACCAAAAGTAGGTGGAAGAGATATGCCACCTCGACAAACAAGAGCGAAAAATTTCAGGAAAAATACAAAGGCAACAAATCCTCGAGACCCTACTATTCCCTCGTAGAGACGTGGATTCTTCACAGCTATCCACTCCTTTTTGGCGGCTCATGATTTGGACAATCTTAGTAAGTCAGCTACCGCTGAATCTTCTGAAGAAGCTCCAGGGACCATTATGAAATTCCAGGCTGACACATCGGGCATTGATGCCCTGACAGATGGAGAGACTGCATAGACAAGACTTTTCTTTACCTCCCTCTTTATCTTACTTGCTTTTATTTTTGGATACTATTATTTTCATTTGATGACAAATGTTTTTATTTGTGGTAGGGTGAGGCCCACCTTTGTGTGCTATTGATATTCATGTTCTGTTTGTATTTGGGCTTTTCTTTTTAAAAATTGTGTTTGATATACTGTTTCTGTGGATGTTTGAGCTTATGGCTCCTTTTATCTTAAAATTGCAAAATGATTTTGACCCATCCGAAACGAAAATTTTTGCCACCTCTCGTGTGTTGAATGTGGCTGTTCTTTTGCAAAATTAAGTCTTGGTTCCAACCAATATCGATGACTTGAATAGTGCTCTCAATCGAACAAACATGAATGTACAGCTACAACGAGGCTAAATAAAGTTGAATAGACAATATGTGAACTCTTTGCATCTCATTATGACTAGCCTAGTATCGAATTGAGTCTCTTGTAATGATCATTGCACACTAGCGAAAGTGTGGAGGCTTGTTTGACTGTAGTGTCAATGCCTAGTATGATGAGCTTACTTTGAACCATGCATGATAGATCCTAGAATTTTCTCCGTTGGTCCGGTCAACTAAGTGATACTATCTCTTGATATGATCTTAGGCAACTTCTAAGAGTGTGAGCCAATTTGACATACACCTCTTTTGTGACCTACCTTGTGAATGTGTGAACCGCTTTTGAACACCCCTTGAGCCTTACCTTGCCTTGGAAGAAACTTGATAAAATCATAACCTTTCTTTATCCATTACCCATAATCCTCAAGAAGTTTTGTTTAGTTGAATAGCTAACTTAGGACAAAATCCTAAGTTGGGAGTGTGGTGAAGAGAAAAGGCAAATCAAGAAGTGCAAGAAAGTCCCTCTTACCCATGGTTTTGAGATAAATGGAACCCTTCCATACACAAAAAAAAACCCATGGTTTTGAGAAAAATGGAACCCCTCCATACACAAAATAAAAAAAACGAAAAAAAAGAAAAAGAATAAAAAAGAAAGTTGTGGAATAAAGTACAAAAGAAATGGGGTCCCCCAACAATCAATGGAAAGTGAATAATAGGATGACTTATGAGCACTAAAGAGAATGATGAAAGAAAAGGAAAGGAAGTGTTGTGAGCACCACATTTCATGAGGATGAAAGTCACTGAGCCTAAATGACAATACATTTGCATTCAGCCCCAGTTCAAGCCTTGAAAAGACCTTTTTGATCTTGAGTGAGCTTAAACAAATGTTGATTGGAAAATACATGCAAACCTATGGGTGAAATTATGCATTGTGTTCTTCTTTGTGAGTGTGAGCGTTGCATGTGATTCCGAAGCTTTAAACTATGAACCATTTTGTGAATATGGAATCAGTCCTTGTGTGAGGGCATTTGAACACTTTGGTTGAGCTTGAACTTGCATTTGAAGCAAGTATTGCGAGCATGAGGTTCTTTGATATTGGTGAGTCACAACTTCAATCTTTGAGTGTACATTTGATCTTTGCATCAGTAAATTGAGTCGTGTTGTGTGCATTCATGATTGAGTCTTGTGTAGCACTATTCGAGACACCCTTTTTGAACGGCTGAACTTGGGTTTGCTTGAGGACAAGCAAAAGTTTAAGTTGGGGTGTTGATGAGTACACAAATTGGACTTCATTTAAGGCTATATTTTGATAGAATTAGTGTCCTCAAATGCATATTTTATCTCAATATCTGATGAAAACCCTTAAGTTTCAGGTATTTGGAGTTTGAAGAAAAGCATGGACACTACTTTGCAAAAAAGGTAACAAAGCCAGCTGAAAGAACGAAGAAATGAAGATCTGAGAATCGCTGAACCCATTCGGTGAGTCACCAAAAGGTCTTATCCTCGCCTTTTGTTCCAGTGTGCTGAGCCCTGAAGGAAAGGATCACATCGGTGGTGAAAAAGAGCAGTCGGCGTAACGCCGAGCAGTTCCGCGAAGCTGTACTATGTTGCCCAATGATCCAAACACAACTATGTTGAAGGATAGAGCAAGACGGCGATGAAACCTACCAAAGGGCAGATCACTGAGTTGATCGGCGATCTCGACTAACGGCGCCGAATGATCCACTGCAGCACAGATTTTTGAAAATTATAAATACTTGTTGAAGGGTTGTAGCTTAGCATCAGATTTTTTTAATATAGAATTTTGAGGTTTAAATTTGAAGAGGGTTTTGAAGAACTTGAAGATTCAAAGGGTTTCAACTCCGAGAAATTAGACTTGGGTCTTGTGGATTCTTCAATCTTGGCTTGTTTTGAGACTGAAATCTTCATACCCATTTGAATGCAAACTCATTTTGGTATAAATTTCTATCTCTTTTACATGTCTAGTTAAAACCCAAATTCTTGGGGTGTGATTTTGTAAATATGGCTTAGATTATTTGTTGGGTCTTGCTTGTTGATGATTTATTTGTTGTTTAGATGTGATTTCATTTAGTAGTTGTGGTGGAACTTAATGAAATTGTAGTTCCAAATACGATTTCACCTGTGTGTTTTCAACTTGCTCGAGAGAGAGGTCGTAAAACTAAGACTACTAAATTGATGGCCGGTGGGATTGGGTCGACATGAGGTTCAGCTCGAGAGAGTGAACACTAGTCTCATTCTCACACACTCAGCTCGGGAGAGTGAGTGGGCTAAGGCGGAGGCTACTCTTCATGTGGCAAGTGGGTGTCCGAGAGGAACCCATTTGAATCGGGGTAAGTTGCTCGAGAGAGAATTTATCCCTTCTATAGTCTAGCCTAGTCACAAATATTCAAAAAAATTATTGTCAAAAGTATGTACCCAATAGTTTAGTTTTTCCTGTATTCCTATCACATCCCAAGAACCCCATCTCCTTGATAGTACTCTTTGCATTTTTGCTATTTTTGTTTACTTGTGACGATCCTTCATTGATAATTGACGCTTGTGTCACCCTTTAGATTTAACATGTTTGTATTCGATAATGTCTTTAACTATCACTAATTAGAACTAAATTTTATTTTTCTACTAATTCTCAAAACCACTCCCTGTAGGAACGATCCCAACCCTTTGTTGGGTTACTTTACTATTGTACAATCATAGACACTTGCATTGGAAGTTGTGTCTTGTAAACATCAAAATGGCACAGGGTGCTCTTGTGTTGCTTGTTAAGAAGAAGGAGGGTAGTACAAGGACCAATGATTTTATCTTAAGTTATAAAGGAGTGTATTGATACCGGAATGACAAGCTTATGGATAAAGAAAGTTCCATCGAGTATACTGGGTGAAGGAAATCGAAGTATTTAGTAAGAAAGTGCGTATGAAATTGAGTTAGTCCTTTGAATTTGATGAGTTTACCTGAGTTTGAGGCGTCGTATTGATGAAAAGGTTGACTTCGTAGTAATAGTCAAGGCTAACTAAGCATAATAGTAATAAGAGTTCGTGATGGATTGTGACGGGATGCAACTATATAATAAAATTGTTGGTTAAGCAAATTTTTGTATTGTAAGTATGACTTGCAAGTATCCAAGGTCGTGGTTTTCTAATAGTTGATGAGTAACGTGGTTGTATAGAAAAATCTAAGAGATGGTGGGACACTACTCGAATATAATTTTAAAGAGCTAAAGTTATAATGAAGGAATATATAGTGGAATGTAGTACAACCTTTAGAGAGAGGCGAGAGCAAGAATATTTTATTTGATTGCAAAGGCTAAAGACATATCTTCAGAGGGGTAGATAATTTGGTTCAGAGAGGGGTGATTTCATTCGTTTTGTTGTGGCTATGGTGATTGTGTCACGGGTCCATCAGATTGGTTAAAAACTATTGAAAAAGACTTGAGAAAGGAGTGTACAGACATTAGCTAGAGTGTGATGATAAGTGCTTTGGTTTTGTTTTAGAGTTTAGTAATGAGTACGATATAATTTTTAGCGATGGATGTTGTAAGATCGATGAAGATGCGATCAATGATAAGCGAAGATCCAGGATTTCATAAAAATCCTCGAGGTATAAGCTAATGTCTATAGATAAGGGAATTGTGTTATACAGTTGAATTTACAATTCATATTTTCATTATAAGCTTACATTCGTGGTGATATATTTTGTCAACATATTAATTGGCAATATGGGAAATGATCAATTGTATCCGGTATTGAGCATTTGAAAGGATTTACACCTAGGTTGAGTCAAAAAATTTATTATTGTTGATTGTTAAGTACCGAAGAGAGGTTTCATTTAAAAAGTGTTATTTTATAATAAGGTAAATGGTCGGAGTGTTTATGATGGTTGTTAGTATTGTGTGTATGATTCACTAGTTATGCTCTCATGTGTTTTCACTTTTGTGGGTGGATCCCTAGTGGTGGATTAGGGGTACCAAATCCTGCGATGTTCTCTTGGTTGAGTAGGAAGATTGGGAAGATTTGGTTATTTTGAATGACATAACTGGTGTTGTCTTGGAGTTGTTAATATATTTTAGTGGTTCTACATGTACAAACTTGTTTATGAGAATTCATAGAAGAGCTACCATGCGTAATTATAGTTGTCCAGCAATCTTAATATTTATCTTGTCATCGAGGTCATGTATTGATTGTGTGTGGTTGAATGTGGGGATCATTGGGTCCAATTCTACTGTTCTTAAAGGTAATCTACAATCATAATTGCTATATCTAGGATCTTGATAGTGTGGTTGGAGGGTTATATGTTTGGACATATCCCTCGATAAGTATCTGATGTCTAAAGATCAATTTTTATAACTTAAACTCATGGAAATTTGGGTTGTGAAATGGGGATGTTGATAAGAACTATGATTGTTTGGGTATTATAATTGTGTGTTGGTTGGTTCAGGTTCACCTCTAATTGTGTCGAGTATTGATCTAGGATTTTATCATGGTTATGTGAGAAAGGATTCATCCTGATGTTTGTGTCAAAGTCCTTGATAACATGTTGCAGACATGTGTATGATCAACTTTGGTGGTTATAGTGAATAGCTTTGTTGTTAGTTAAATGCACATACAACAATAATTATCACTCGAGTATTGTGATTGACTTCATTGAGGCATTGAATGGAAGGATGTGTAGGTATTCAATTAGTTGGTTTGGGGACAAAGATTATATCATAAAGTGAGACTCAGTTGTGTTAGACAAGACCTTCTGTCTGAAGAAGAACCGATTGAAATTCTTGATCTCGATGTCCGAAAGCTAAGGACATGCGAGACAAATATCCCATGTTGTTCAACGATTCAAGTACTACTCTACCCTTACTTTAGCCAGTCTTCCCTAGTTGATCACTCGGGGACGACTGATTGGTAAATTGGTATCTATTGTAACGACCTGATTTTGTCTTTAGGGAAAAGCCAATGGAGAAAGAGTTGGAGTCAGAAATCTTTTCGTAGTAACTTGGAATTTCCCAACCTAGTCCAGATTTGGATGAAATTGGAGTCAGTAAAGTCTAGGGAAATCTGGTAACAATTGGGTGGTTTAATTATGATTTAGATTACATGAGTGGATAGCTAAGACGTTAAGGAACCCGTACGACTTTACGGAATCAAATTTGGGCGAGTAGAACTCCCAAAAATGATCTTAGCGTGAACGGGTGGTCTTTGAATATCAAGGGTTGAAGGTGTATTGTGAAATGGGGGTGGAATTCAAATTTCAGCATTCTGTCTCCGTGCATGCCGCCGTAGTGGGATTGATGTCGTTGTAGCGGGACAGACGCCACTTAAAAAGGGTAAAACCCCCCAACAACTTTATTTTCTGCAAAGCTTCGTTCTTGAGAGCTAAGAAACGACCCCAGGGATTTTCTTGACAGTTTTCCACCATTCTTGAGGCTAAAGGTAAGGTTTTCACTCCCCGAGTCCATTTTTTGATCCGTAGAACTTATATTCATGGGTAATTATCGATGGGGAAGGTTTTGATCTGGAAATTATGGTGGAAAAGCCCTAATTTGGGATATTGGGATCATGGGTTTGGTCTTGGGTTATTGGGTTTGTTATAATCCGGATAATTAGACTTTTGGTTATTGATCCTTGCGTATATTAATTGTTGTAGACCTAGAACAAGCGGAAAGAATCCGGAAAGGGAAGAATCAAGTGCCTTAGGGGATTCAAGCTTGGATTCGACGTAGGTGATGGTTATGATTTCATGTTGCTGTGATATATGTTTGTAATTGCTCATTATAATGCATGTATATATGCAAATGTTGCATTATTGATCACCCTAATCGTAAATGAGGATAATTGTGTAATTGTATGTCATGAATCACCTCTTGTTGTATGATTGTGAGAATATACATTGTGATTGTGATTGTGGTTTGTTGAATGTATTGGGTGTTACGTTCCGACACACTAACTTGGATCGGTTGCCACGTTCCGGCATAAACATGGGATAGGTTGCCACATTCCGATATAAACATTGGATCGGTTGCCATGTTCAGGCATAAACATTGGATCGGGTACCACGTACCGGTACGCTAAAAGTTTCGGTGTGGGTTTCATGAGAGGACCATTGAATTGGGTTTTGTGAGAGGACCATTGAATTGTGATGTGTATCTACTTGGGATGATTACGTTCATGTCTAATGATGATTGATATTTGAAGATTGTATGTTGCTCTAAATTGATAACCAATGTATATTATTGAGAATGTGGGATGCTACATTGATCCTGAAAATATGACTAATATTTTCTATGTTCGGTATATGCCTGTTTATAATATTTTGGTTACTTGCATGTGTTTCACTTATTGGGATAACCGCGTGATCCTACCAGTACATTGTGGTTGTGTACTGATACTGCACTTGCTCTTTGTTTGTTGTGTACAGAGCATCTTCATGCGGCTATTGATAGACCTCAGTTAGGTGGCTATTGAGCGTGACCGGATTCAAGGGTGAGCAAGTTCTTTCAGGCTACCATGGATCACTCTTGTTAAAGTCCACTCTCTTCAAACTCAGACTATTTATTTAAGGTGTTTTGTTAGTTTTGGGGTTGTACCCCTTGTTCTTAGACTTGTCGTTAGTAGAGTTTTGGTACAGTGACTTTCAGGTTCTAGGGGTTGTTCTTCCGCATTAGTTGGGTTAGTTATATAAACCTTTGGAGTTTATGGGGACTCCGTATTAATTATAAAGTTATTTAAACCTACTTTCGTAGCTTTAAATGTGTATAACTTAACCCTGGGTCATGACATATTCTCACATTATAATAATTATGTCACTTAAAAAATTACTTGCATAAACTAACTTTTAAATGAGTGTAATATAAATTAGATTTAGATGTATACTCCTGAACGCAAAGAGAATACATGTGTTAATCTTTGCATTCTTCATCGATTATAGCTTGCATGTATTTATTTAACATAAAACGTAAGTTGCCCAATACAACTAACAAATCCTTTTATGGTTCTTTAGTCGTTCTAATTTATTTGTATGATAATAATTTTCTTAAACAATATTGTACATTTGTACTACGAACTCTCACAAATCCTCTTGAAGGAATAGTGGTCTTAATAGAGTCTGCATTGTAGCCCTGCTAATAGAGGAACCATAAAAGTAACATTAGCAATAATGAATTAGGGCAATGGAGTTTTTTAATTGTGACTTTATATTAGTCACTTCATTGTAACTTTATAACTTTATATTATAAACAAAACTGATTCCAAAAAAAAAAAAAGATGATACCTCTGAAGGTAAACTTTAGCCCAGCGTAAATGAGAGTTCAGGAACAGGATTAAACACAAGCCTAGACAAAAGAAAAAAACATGCATTAGTTATTCGTAGAAATAATATTTATTGACACCTAAAGTTATTCTGAATTTTCAAAAAGACACTTTTTACACAATCTGCATTATCAATATACAATAATTTTTCAACATGATTTATCAATAATTATCAACCATGTGTTTATATCATAAAATAATTCAATGAGGTATATATATGGACAATAATTTATCATGATAGAAACTTTTAAACAAGAAATAAAATATCCACAAGTCACAGCCACATGAGAATTGTAAATTAATTTATTTTTGTCTATTCATTACACACTTTTATTTTTGTGCTTGATCTTGTTACAAAAACAACTTTTGATAATACTTATTTTGACCGAGCAATATTTTGCACAATGAATCTTCAAATTTCTAGCCAGCTCAATCCGTTCCTCACTTGTTGTTTCTACGATTGCCTGCAAATTAAATATAAAAAATATTAACATATTAGAAAAAGTCTACTAAGTGTGCGTGCATGCGTGTGTGTTGTGTGTTGTGTGTTGTGTGTTGTGTGCGTGAGCGTGTTTGTGCGCATGCGCATCAGCGCGCGTGCGTGAATAAAAATAGTTTACGAAAATTATAATTCGACACCAGAAGGCGTAAGAAAGGATCCACTTGTTGACCATTCTCAACATAGTTTGGATTATATAAATTATAGGAAATTGGTCTGCACGACCAATTTCACATTTCAACAAATAAAAAATAAAACATAGTCTAAACACCCATATATCCACTCCCTCAAATTTTCGCACAAATTATAAAGAAAATAATATTATATAAAATGAAATAGAAAAAGTATACAATTACATTGAACGTGGAGCTCTTGTTGTGGAGGCACTTGGTGGAGCATTTGGATATTAAGGATTTGTCTCAATGACTATTCTCTGCATTCATTTGATTAAATAAATAAAAAATGTTACCACCCTTGAACAATTACAAAAAGTTAATATTTTCATATTATAATAATTATGTTAGCTTAAAATATTACTTGCATAAACTAACTTTTAAACGAGTGTAATATAAATTAGGCTTATATGTATACTCCTGAACGCAAAGAGAATACATGTGTTAATCTTGGCATTCTTCCTCGATTATAGCTTGCATGTATTTATTTCACATAAAACGTAAGTTGCCCAATACAACTAACAAATCCTTTTATGGTTTTTTTGTCGTTCTAATTTGTTTGTATAATAATAATTTTCTTAAATAACAGAAAATGTAAGTTGCCCAATACAAGTAACAAATCCTTTTATGGTTCTTTCGTCGTTCTAATTTGTTTTTCTAATAATAATTTTCTTAAATAACATTGTACCCTTGTACTACGAGATCTCACAGATCCTCTTGTAGGAATGGTGGCCCTATTAGAGTCTGCATTGTAGTCCTACTAATAGAGGAATCGTAAAAGTAACATTAGCAATGATGAATTAGGGCAATGAAGTTTTGAAATTGTGACTTTATATTAGTCACTTGATTGTAACTTTAAAACATTATATTATAAACAAAAACGATTCCAAAAAAAAAAAAAAACGATGATGCTACCTTTGAAGGTAAATTTTGGCCCAGCGTAAATGAGAGTTCAGGAACAGGATTAAATACAGGCCTAGACAACAGAAAAAAATAACATGCATTAGTTATTCGTAGAAATAATATTAATTAACACCTAAAGTTGTTCTAAATTTTAAAAAATACACTTTTTACACAATCTGCATTATCAATATACAATAATTTTTCAACATGATTTATCAATAATTATCAACCATGTGTTTATATAATTAAATAATTCAATGAGGTATATATATGTACAATAATTTATCATGATAGACACTTTTAAACAAGAAATAAAATATCCACTAGTCACAACCACATGAGAATTGTAAATTAATTTATTTTTGTCTCTTGATAACACACTTTAATTTTGTGCTTGATCTTATTACAAAAACAATTTTTGACAATACTTATTTTGACCGAGAAATATTTTGCACAATGAATCTTCAAATTTCTAGTCAGCTGAATCTGTTCCTCACTTGTTGTTTTTACGATTACCTGGAAATTAAATATAAAAAATATTAACATAATAGCAAAAGCGTGTACGTGCGCATGCGTGCGTGTATTGTGTGCGTGCACGTGAGCACCCCTGCGCGTGCGTGCGTGAATAAAACCAACTTACGAAAATTTTAATTCGACGACATAAGGCGTAACAAAGGATCCACTTGTTGACCATTCTCAGCATAGTGTGGATCATATAAAATGCTGGGAATTGGTCTGCACCACCAATTTCACATTTCAACACATAAAAAATAAAACATAGTCTAAGCACCCATATATCCACTCCCTCAAATTTTGGCACATATTAATATGAAAATAATATTATATAAAATGAAACAAAAAAAGTATATAAGAACGTTGAACGTAAAGCTCTTGTTGTGGAGGTTCTTGGTGGAACATTTGGATATTGAGGATTTGTCTTAATGACAATTCTCTGCATTCATTTGATAAAATAAAATAAATAAATAAATAGAAAATGTTACCATCCTTGAACAATTACAAAAGTGAATATTCTCACGTTATAATAACTATGTTTGCTTAAAAAATTACATGCGTAAACTAACTTTTAACCGAGTGTAATATAAATTAGATTTAGATGTATACTCCTGAACGCAAAGATAATACATGTTTTAATCTTGTCATTCTTCCTTGATAATAGCTTGCATGAATTTATTTAACATAAAACATAAGTTGCCCAATACAACTAACAATCCCTTTTATGGTTCTTTCGTCGTTCTAATTTGATTGTATAATAATAATTTTCTTAAATAACATTGTACCATTGTACTACGAGCTCTCACAGATCCTCTTGAAGGAATGACAGCCTTATTATAGTTTGCATTGAATCCCAGCTAATAGAGAAACCATAAAAATAACATTAGCAATGATGAATTAGGGAAATGGAGTTATTAAATTGTGACATTATATTAGTCACTTCATTGTAACTTTATAACTTTATCTTATAAACAAAAATGATTCAATAAAAAAAAAAAAAGATGATACCTTGAAAGGTAAATTTTGGCCCAGCGAAAATGAGGGTTCAGGAACAGGATTAAACACAGGCCTAGACAAGATAAAAAGAAAACATTCACTAGTTACTCGTAGAAATAATATTAATTGACACCTGAAGTTGTTCTAAATTTTTAAAAAGAAACTTTTTACACAATCTGCATTATCAATTTACATTACTTTTTCAACATAATTTATCAATAATTATCAACCATGTGTTTATATGATAAAATAATTCTATGAAGTATATATATGGACAATAATTTATCATGATAGAAACTTTTAAACAGGAAATAAAATATCCACAAGTCACAACCACATGAGAATTGTAAATTAATTTATTTTTGTCTATTGATAACACACTTTTATTTTGTGCTTGATCTTATTACAAATTTTTTTTTGACAATACTTATTTTGACCGAGTAATATTTTGCACAATGAATCTTCAAATTTCTATTCAGCTAAATTTGTTCCTCACTTGTTGTTTCTACGATGCCTGGAAATTAAATATTAAAAATATTAACATATTAGTAAAAGTGTGTGCGCACGCGTGTATGTGTTGTGTCTGTGCTCGTGCGCATCCACGTGTGAATAAAAATAGCTTACGAAAATTTGAATTCGGCCCCAGAAAGCGTAAAAAAGGATCCACTTGTTGACCACTCTCAGCATAGTTTGGATTATATAAAACGTTAGGAATTGATCTTCACTACCAATTTCACATTTCAAGACATAAAAAATAAAACATAGTCTAAGCAATCCTATCTCCACTCCCTCAAATTTTGGCACAAATTATAAAGAAAATAATATTATATAAAATGAAATAGAAAAAGTATACATGTACGTTAAACGTGGAGCTCTTGTTGTGGAGGTACAGGGTGGAGCATTTGGATAATAAGGATTTATCTCAATGACTATTCTCTGCATTCATTTGATTAAATAAAAAATAAAAAATGTTACCACCTTTGAATAATTATAAAAAGTTAATATTCTCACATTATAATAATTATGTTTGCTTAAAAAATTACTTGCATGAACTAACTTTTAAACGAGTGTAATATAAATTAGGTTTAGATGTATACTCCTAAACACAAATAGAAAACATGTGTTAATCTTGGCATTCTTCCTCGATTATAGCTTGCATGTATTTATTTAACATAAAACGTAAGTTTCCCAATACAACTAACAAGCCTTTTTATGGTTCTTTCGTCGTTCTAATTTGTTTGTATAATAATAATTTTCTTAAATAACATTTTACCCTTGTACTACGAGCTCTCACAGATCCTCTTTAAGGAATGGCGGCCCTATTTGAGTCTGCATTGTAACGTTGCTAATAGAGGAACCATAAAAGTAACAATAGCAATGATGTATTAGATCAATGGAGTTTTTTAATTGTGACTTTATATTAGTCACTTGATTGTAACTTTATAACTTTGTATTATAAACAAAAATGATTCAAAAAGAAGAAGAAGAAGATGATACCTCTGATGGTAAATTTTGGCCTAGCGTAAATGAGATTTTCGGAACAAGATTAAACACAGGCCTAGACAAGAGAAAATAACATGCATTAGTTATTCGTAGAAATAATATTAATTGACACCTGAAGTTGTTCTAAATTTTTAAAAAGAAACTTTTTACACAATCTGCATTATCAATTTACATTACTTTTTCAACATAATTTATCAATAATTATCAACCATGTGTTTATATGATAAAATAATTCTATGAAGTATATATATGGACAATAATTTATCATGATAGAAACTTTTAAACAGGAAATAAAATATCCACAAGTCACAACCACATGAGAATTGTAAATTAATTTATTTTTGTCTATTGATAACACACTTTTATTTTGTGCTTGATCTTATTACAAATTTTTTTTTGACAATACTTATTTTGACCGAGTAATATTTTGCACAATGAATCTTCAAATTTCTAGTCAGCTCAATTCGTTCCTCACTTGTTGTTTCTACGATTTCCTGGAAATTAAATATAAAAAATATTAACATATTAGCAAAAGTGTGAGAGCACACGTGCGTGTGTATGTTGTGTGTGTTGTGTGTGTGCGCGTGGGCATCCGCACGTGATTAAAAATAGCTTACGAAAATTCGAATTCGACGCCTAAAGGCATAAGAAAGGATCCACTTGTTGACCTTTCTCAGCATAGTTTGGATTATATAAAATGTTGGAAATTGGTCTGCACCACAACACATAAAAAATAAAATATAGTCTAAGCACCATATATGCACTCTCTCAAAATTTGGCACAAATTAATAAGAAAATAATATTATATAAAATGAAACTGAAAGAGTATATAAGTATGTTGAACGTGATGCTCTTGTTGTGGAGTTACTTGGTGGAGCATTTGGTTATTGAGGATTTGTTTCAATGATTATTCTCTGCATTCATTTGATTAAATAAAAAAAATAAAAATTGTTACCACCCTTGAACAATTACAAAAATTTAATATTCTCACATTATAATAATTATGTTTGTTTAAAAATTTACTTGCATAAACTAACCTTTAAACGAGTGTAATATAAATTAGATTTAGATGTATACTCCTGAACGCAAAGAGAATACATGTGTTAATCTTTGTATTCTTCCTCGATTATCGCTTGCATGTATTTATTTAACATAAAATGTAAGTTGCCCAATACAACTAACAAACCCTTTTTATGGTTCTTTCGTCGTTCTAATTTGTTTGTATAATAATAATTTTCTTAAATAACATTGTATCCTTGTACTATGAGCTCTCGCAGATCCTCTTGAAGGAATGGCGGCCCTATTAGAGTCTGCATTATAGCCCTGCTAATAGAGGAACCATAAAAGTAACATTAGCAATGATGAATTAGGGCAATGGAGTTTTTTAATTGTGAATTTATATTAGTCACTTGACTGTAACTTTATAACTTTATATTATAAACAAAAATAATTCAAAAAAAGAACAAGATGATACCTCAGAAGGTGAAATGTTAAGTGCTTCCACCTTACTTATAATGTTATATATTTTATATAATACGTTTTGCAATTGGTGCACCTCTCACAGACTATCGCAATATCAATATAGCTTGGGATGTTATTCGAAACCATGTGAATGTCATGTTAAAAAGTAGTTTAAGTTGTGTAACATCGATGGTCTAAAATATCATTCCAAGAAAGTGAGTTTTATATATTGAAAAATAAAGCAGATGATCTGCTATATAACATATTAAATATATTGATAGTTATGAATATATTTTATTTTTTTTCCTTGTAATAGCTTCATCACATTTGTACCTATTAGGGTACTACTTTATACAATGTCGATATTTCTTAGTCAGCTTAATAAGACAAATATAGATTATTTGATTTTTATATTTAATTTTGTCCTCCGACAAAGTTCCGAGGGGATTCGGAGCAAGAAGCTAAGGGAAATTTGGTCCTCACTATTTCTATATATTGTTGTTATTAATTAAGCTTACGCTATTCACACAGATTGAGAATTATTTTTGGCAAACAATAGTCATTGTGAGATTCAACTGGTGTTACAAAAACTTGTTTAATGCTTTAGTGTAAAAAGATTTGCACACGTGAGCGAAGGGCCTAAAGGGTAAAAGGTGGTTTTGTCCTCTGGTGCGCGAGATATATGTGAGTCCTAATTCAATTTTGTTGTTGGGAAAATTTAATTTTATTCTTTTGAGCTTACTACAAAAAGTCCAAATTCATTCATATCTAGATATGTACAGATAAAATCCGTGAGATTAAATCAATAAAATGGTCAACATATCTTGGTAATCATCTCTGCCATTGGAATGTAACACTATCATTTCTTTTTTTATCCTTCCTTTTTTTTCTATTCCAATCCAGAAAATATTACCCTTCCGTTTTTTCTATTCAGTTTTGTTTTATGTTACTAAGTTACTCTTTGTTGTTTTCACTAGTTATTTAATACAAAAAAAAATATCGACACGCTTTAAGTTAGAACGAATTTGCTGTGATCATACAACAACTTGTTTCACCACAAATATGTATATATTTAATAATTTTGCAGGTTTGGGAAACTTCAATGCAATAGCTGGCACCAGGGGTGGATCTAGAGGATTGCGGGGGAATCAACAATCAATTATATCGTATATATATGGCATTTTAAAAAAATAATTTATGCCTATATAGAGATTTTGAATTCTCTATCAAGGCATAAATTCACCCCTAGAGTTGTTGCGAATGTTGACATATATACTATTAACCATATGTTCAGATATAGTATTTATTATAGAATAATTATTTATTCAGTTTTAATAAAAGTTTTAAAAGATCATATATTCATTTATGATGTTTGTCTACTAATATAGTAGATGATTTAGTGTATAGAGCTTTTGCTTATGCACAGAGGATTAAATCATCAGTTCTTATAAGTATAAAGTTTTTGTTCACAATCTAAGATGGAAAGTGGACATGTCATCGGTATGATTGTAGCACAAGATTATGTATAATTTATCTTGATTATGTGAACGGTATAGTTCCAACTTCTTGTGCTAGTGCATTTTGTATGTATTGAAGGGGACCGAGTAGAGATAATTGCTTTAGACGGACTGACAAGAGCATATTCTTTAAATTGTTAAATGTAATTATATTTTTAATCCTGATATAACTATTATGATCTATATATATTAATCATCGTTTTGATTTTTTAAAAGGTGAGATTCTAAGATGAGTCAATATGCCTGGTAGATTGGATGATAATAATATATATTGGTTAAATTGTAACATCCCACCTTAGAACGAGCTAAATTTGGAAAGAACTAATTTGGAAAGAGCTAATTTGTGATTTGTTCAAGTTAAGCTTAAGTTGTGAGTTTTGGGTCAACTTCAAACGACCATAACTTTCAGTGTACAAGATGAGTTAGGTAGCCCATAAGATATCAAATGAAATGTCTTTGAGTTCTCTTTTCAACGCCACCGAGTTTGCTAAATTTCGATTTCAGATGAGAAAGATATGCCCATTTGAAGTTAGTTTGTCCAGATGCGGGAGATATGCCCATTTTGACACGCTTTAAGTTGAAATTTTTTGTGATCATACAAGAAGTTTTACCACAAATATGTATATATTTAATAATTTTGCAGGTTTGGGAAACTTGAATGCAATAGCTGGCACTAGAGGTGGATCTAGAGGATTGTGAGGGGATCAACAATCAATTATATTGTATTTATGGGACATTTGTTTTTTTAATTTTTTTTTATGTATAAATAGAGACTATGAATTTCCTATCAAGACATAAATTCACCCCCTAAAGTTGTCGCGAAGAGTCGGTTACACACTCAAGCTATTCGAACGGCATATTACACACCTATACTACTCAAAAGTGAATTTAATGCCACCCTCAAAGCTGACGTGGAAATAAAATTAAATACAAAATAAATAAGGGAGTTTTAGTAAAAATAAAGTTAATTTTCCCCCAATCCCTTCAATTCTCTTTCACGTCACCTTACCTTTCTTCTCCTCCATTATTATTTTTTTATCACAAAGACTCTTTTTGTTATGGATATTAAAAAAAAAACAAAATCATGGTAAATTTTCAAGAGAAAAACAGAAAACAAGATTGAGGGATAGAAATCTCCAGCAAGATAAACGAAGTTGTTCAATTAATTACATTTACTGCTCGAATTTTTTTTTGTCTAGACATCTAAAATTGATCAATTCTTACTACTTCCAGATCAAATTTGTCAAGTCGAGCACTTATTATTCAATTTTTTATTTTTTTTTATTGATTGTGAGCATATGAAATAAGAAAATCCCCAGATATTTCTTTTTCTGTGTAAAAAGTTTTTGGGTGTTGCAAAAAAAATATTTTTTTAATTTATATTCATAGATCTTTTATGGTGGCGGGTTTGATGGGGGATTGAAAAAAGGAAAAAAGCAAAAGGAAAACAGAGTCTATTCACCATGGACAACCCTCCACCTTATTTTTCTTCATGTTATTCTTTATCTCTTTTCAACCCTTTATCTTATCAAAATCAATTTTTTTTTTCACTAATCAACTTCTTATTTTTCACCATTCTCTTCTTTGAGCTTGAATGAAATTTATAATTTGATAATTTTTTGTGGTGGATTTGGTGATGGGTGATAAAATTACTAATAACAATATTGGGACCTCATTGGGATTCTAATAACAATATTACTAATAATACTACCTCTCATGGGTTTGATCTCATTGGGATTCTCATGATTGAAGTTTGGTAAACTTCTCTTTGACTAACAAAAAAAATCACAATAGGAATAAGTCCAAACTCTGTAGTTAAGTATTAAGTTGTCATTTAACTTAAACAATATCTATTATAATATATACATAAGGATTCAAAAACCATAAGTATTTTCTTGCAATCCAATTTCATCATGACTTTGTTATTCCCTAGTAGGTGATGAGTCCGAGATTTGGACTCATTTAGGGATTTATTTATATAGATTTAGTGTCCTCAAATGTTTATTTTGTGCCAATAACTGATGTAAAACCCTTGATTTCCAGGTATACGGATTGAGGAGCAAAGAAATGACACGAATTTGCAAAAAGGAACAAAGCAAGCTAAAAGAATGAAAAAAGGCAAGCCTGGTGATCACCAAGTCCATTTGGCGAGCTGCCGAATGGCTACTTGACCGCCTAAAGTTCCAGTGTGCCAAGTCCTAAAGGAAAGAATCAAGTTGGCAAAAGAAAGGAGCAGTCGGCAGATCACCGAGTGGTTCCGCGATATAGTGTTAGATCTCCCAAAAATACAGACATTGAGGATGCTGAATGCCAAGGAAGAAGGGCGATTGAAGTGACCAAAGGGCGGATCACCGAGTGGTTCGGCGAGCCCAACTTACTTCGTCGAGTGACTCTTCGCAGCACATTTTCGGCAACTATAAATACATTTTTGAACATTTAGTTTAGAATCTTAGATCACATATTTTGAGTTTTTATTAAGTTTTTAGCTGTAGAGACAGTTTTTTCTAGTTTTTCCTAAGCTTTGAAGAATTGAAGTTTTTCACTTTTGAGAAATTGGAAGTGGGTCTTTGAGATTCTTCGAATTGGAGCATTGTAAAGACAAATCTACTCTTACCCAGTTGATGGATAATCAATTTGGTAACTGTTTTTACCTTTTTATGATGTCTAGCTAAAACCCTAATTCTTGGTGTGTGTTTATATGATTATGGGTTGATTTGACTTATGGGTATTGCAAATTGTTAGTTCAAATTCTATTTAAAAGTGAATTCAATCATTTATTGTGGTTTAATTTAAGAATTGTAGTTGCAAATACAGTTCTACCTTTGTGTTCTTGGCTTGCTAGAGAGAGAGGTTTTAGAACTAAGATGTTTGATTGATGGTCTGTGGGTATTGGGTTGACCTGGGTTCAGAGAGTGAATCCTAAACCCTGTTCCATACATTCAGCTCAAGAGAGTGAATGGACTAAGGTGTGGGCTGTTCTTATTTTGTGTGCTTGTTGATGTTCGAGAGAAATCAACTTGATTCTGGGTAAATTGTTTGAGAAAAAGTTTATCTCCTCTATAGTCTAGCTTACTCACTGATATTTAGACATTTTCTAATAGTTGCAATTACCCATTCATCTATATTAGCCTATAATCGAATCGCATCCCAAGAACCCATCTCATTATTGTTATTTCGTATTGTTGCTGTTGTTTGTAGTTGATAATGAAAACCAAAACCCCCCTATTTGACATTCGTGTCACCGCTGATTTGAATGATGGTTTTATTCGATAACTTTTATTCCTATGACTGATTTGAACATGTTCATACTTCCCAATTGAATCTGAAACACGTACCTCTCCCTGTGGGATTAGACCCCAACTCATTTATTTGGGTTTTATACTGACTAGCGATCGTTGACACTTAGAATTTGATGAACTGTCCTTGAAACGTTAATCAAAATGGCGTCGCTGCCGGGGAGTGGTGCTGCTTGAAATTCTTTTGGTGAAGTTGAATTTTGTTCTTGTTAGTCATAGTTGAATCTACTTACTTTTAGTTTCGGTGTTTTGTGTTGTTGTTTTAAAACACAGGAAATGAGTATCAATGGAAGCAATGGTAGGCAAGTGGGCCAACAAGATGACATCGGAAACCTCAATGATGTCAATGAACCGAATGTCAATGACCCAAATCTTGTGGGTAGAGTTGGTGCCATTCGCTTCCCTTCGGCTGAAGGGAACGTTGTGTTCCACATTATCAATCCAAATGTTATAATAGGCTGCCTAATGAGAAGGACGAGAAGTCAAATTTTGTTGAAAGCAAAGAAACAGAGACTTTGTTGATGGAAATACAAGAACAAGAAGAACTCGTGCAAGATGTTTGGTATCTGGACACATGCTGCTCTAATCACATGAGTGGAAGTAAGTCTTGTTTTTCTAATTTAAATGAAGGCTTTCGATCTAAAGTGAGTTTTGGTGATTTTTCTACCGTAGATGCAATGGGGAGAGGTGATATTAAAATTAAAGCAAAGAATGGTTTTGAAGAAATAATATATAATGTGCTATACGTTCCTGCTTTAAAAAGTAACTTATTGAGTGTTGGACAATTGCAAGAAAAATGATATTTTATTCTCATTGGAAAAGGTGTTTGTGAGATTTATAGTCCTACTAGAGGAGCTATTGCCATTGTGAAAATGAATTCAAAAAGATTATTTCCCTTGAATATTGTGACATTCTTATTTAAAAACAAAAGTAAAAGATTTTTCATGGTTCTGACATTTTAGATATGGTCACTTGGGTTTTAGTGGATTAAAAACTCTCCAACAGAAAAATATGGTGATAGGCCTTCCTGAAATTCTCATCCCTTCCCGAGTTTGTGAAAAATGTGTTGTTGGTAAACAACATCGTTTTCAATTTCCAAAAGGGAAGTCATGGAGGGCGAAGGATCTTTTGGAGCTGGTGCATTCTGATATATGTGGCCCAATTAAACCAATTTCTAATAGAGTTAAAAGGTATTTCATTACCTTTACAGATGATTACTCTCGGAAAACTTTGGTGTATTTTCTACAGGAAAAATTAGAAGCTTTTGGAGTGTTTAAAACCTTCAAAGCTCATGTAGAAAATGAAACTGGAAAGGCCATAAATTAAAGACTCTTCGAACTGATCGTGGTGGCGAGTATTGCTCAGAAGTCTTTAAAGATTTTTGTGAATCTAATGGAATTCGAAGATAGCTCGCCATTGTTTATACACCACAACAAAATGGTGTATTAGAGAGAAACAATAGAACCATTCTTAATATGGGGCGGAGTTTGCTAGCAAGAGGAAGAATGGAAAAGACTTTCTGGCTGGAAGCGATAAATTAGAGCATTCATGTATTGAATAGAAGCCCAACATTTGTTGTTCAAAGCATGACTCCAGAAGAGGTTTGGAGTGAAAGAAAATCAGTTGTCAATCACTTTCGAATTTTTGGCTGCATTGCCTATGCACATGTTACAGACGAGAAGAGAAAGAAACTTGATGACAAAAGCGAAAAGTGTATCTTTCTCGGTGATAGTGAAGCATCCAAGACATATAAATTCTTGAATCCACGGACGAAAAAAATCGTAATCAGTATAGATTAAGGCTAGGCACCGGATCGGGTTGTACCGGTACAAGTCTGGTACCATTCCGATCCGTTCCGATCCGGTAGTCTATGGAACGGAATGGGACACTGTGAACCAGAACTCGAGATGGAATGGAATCACAATTTCATCCCGGTAATTCCGATCCGGTTGATCCCGACATCTTCCGGTTCCGGTCCGGTAATTTGGTTAATTATATTTTATAATTTATATATAGGCTGATAGGCAGATAGGCAGATTTTAAAAAAAAAAATAGGTTGAAAAGCCTTACCTGCTCCACTGCCCCAGGCGGCAGCCTTTTGTGAAAAGTTGCGCCTGCCCCCTTCCCCAGTCCACACTGGCCCAAGTCCATTTTCCAAGACTCCATTACTCCGTCTCCAATGTCTCCATGTCCAACGACTCCAAATTCCATTACTCCAACGTCTCCATTCTCCAACGACAATATTTTCCAACAATTCAACGGTAAGAAACTAAGAATTTTGTTCCTTAAATCCCATATTCCCCTTTTATTTCTAAAAACTATATAACCTCCCTCTCTTTATATTTTTAATTACAGATTTACACTAACAATTAACAAATATTAGTTTCTCTCAATTCTCAATCTTTCTCAAAGTTTCAAGTTTCAAGTTCCAAATTTCAATCATATTATTTTGTAATTGTGAAGATTTGAATAATCATTTGGTGAATTTTTGGAGGAGGAATCTTCTTCAAACTTCAAGTTTCGACATCAATTTTTCAATTTTCAGTTATAATCGTTTGTTCTTTACACAAACATATGGCAACTTCATTCTACTCTGTACTCTTATATTTATTTTTTGTATTTATTAATTGTAAGTTGTTCTTATTATATTTTATTTGTTCTTGTTAAATTTCGTACTTTATAATTTATAATTTTATATCATGGAGTCTTATAAAAAAAGTGGTAATAGTAAAATACGTGTTGAAGAAATAGTAAAAGATATGTTTATAAAAACTAATAAAGGTTGTAGTTCTTGTAACTCTAAAGTTTCTCTTGTTAGAATAAATACAGATGAATTTATGCATGTGAATTAAACTAGTTTTTCTCGTCCCGGTCCTATAGAAATTAATTCGGATACTCCTATAATTTCCCATGGCTTTATGAAAGACAATATGGTAATTATCAAGAAAATGAAAAAGTAGAAATTGATGAAGAAGTAGATTTAGATGATACACCGACTAGTCCCGACCTCAATGGTACTGAAGTTTCACCTCAAGAGGACAATCCTTCGGTTGGAACTAGTCGTCCTCCTATTATTCCAACTAGGGGTAAGACCAAGGTAAAACGTACAAAAAAATCACATGTGTGGAAATTTTGTTATTTGAATGATGAAAAACCTTTTAGTATATGTAATATCTGTAAAAAAAAAAACAATTTAAATATACATATGCTGGGAGTGGAGGTTAAACGGGGGCATTAAAAAAATATTTGATTCGAAAACATAGTAAAGAGTGGTTTTAATATTTATGTTCTCTTGGTGTTAATGAAGATTCTAGCGTTGGAGCATTGGTTAGAGGGTCAAATATGGTTCAAGGTGAATTAAATACTTCGAACCCAAGTGGTCCTCTTACACATCGAACCTATCACAAGGATCGTGATCGTGAAAATTTTGCTAAAATGGTTGTTGTATGTGGTTTACCTTTTAGTTTTTGAGAACATCCGGGTTTTATTGCATATATTTGTGATACATATAATCCTAGTTTTACTGGTTTATCAAGAGGCAGGGTAAAAAGAGATATTTCTGAATTTCAAGAAAAACATTGTTAATATTTGCGTGCCTATTTTGAAATAATGTATTGTAAAGTTGTTGTTACCACTAATATGGGTCGTAGTCCTAATGGTTTTGATTATTTAATTGTTACTGCTCATTGGATTGATTATAATTTGAATTTACAAAAAAATAAAATATCGGTTATAAAATTTGTCAACAGAAAAAAATTAGGATGTATATAGCTACTACTGTGTTGGATATTTTAGATTTTTTCAGTCTTTGAGATAAAGTCATTAGTACTACTTTATATAATGCTTCTGCTAATTTAAATGCTATTAATATGCTAGAACCTAGACTTTGTCATATTAGTAAATATGTTTTTCATGTTAGATGTGTTGCGCATATATTAAATTTGGTTGTTAGTGATGGTATGAAATTATTTGAAAATAGTTGTGAAAAAATTGATAATGCTTGTTTTTTTTATTTTTAATATGCACAGTAGTAGTAGAATTAATCGATTTAAAGATTTGTAATGCATGTCAACTTTCATTTAGAAAAGTTCCAAAACATGTAAAAACTAGATGGGATTTTTTTTTATGATATGCTTGAAGTTGCCTATGCATATAGAGAACCTAATACTATGCAATTTAATTCTCATAATGCTTATTATGATTCAAAACTTAATGATAGTGATTGGGAAGAAGTAAATGAACTTAGAATATTTTTGAAATCATTTTAATACATGTATGTGAAATTTCATCTCTCTTTGCTGAATGTAAAACAAATGAATTATTTGTAAATGCTATTGAAGCTATGATTTTAAAATTTAAGAAATATTTTTTTCCTATCCCTCAAATTTATTTAACTGCAATTCTTTTCAACCCTGAATATAAACAAAACAATATGGTGCAAAAGCTTTAGTTGAATGCATTTATCAAAATTTAGATATTCAACCAGATGAAGAACCTAATTTGGTAACATGTCAAAATAGTATAAAATTATTTGCTAAAGAAATGTATGATAAATATTGTTCCTTAGACAATGTTGAAAATCCTCATATGTCTATGCCTCAAGTAGGTGCCCATGGTACAATGAAACATAAACTTGGTCTTGATTCTTCTAATAAATGTGAATTTGGTAAACATCTTGAACAGGGTTCAGATAATATTACAAACGAGGAAGGTATACCACAACTCCTGAACTAGTGGAGGGATCGTGGAACTCAATTTCCAAAACTTAGTAGGATGGTGAAGGATGTTCTTGCAATTCAAGGATCATCAGTAGCTTTCAACGCGGCATGATTTCTAATTGGAGACCACATATATTCGTTGGGAGAAGACAGTTTGGAGATATCAGTGTTGTTTAGAGATTGGATAAATGTTGAGCAGAAAAATCTAGGACTTCCAAAGTTAAGTAGTCAATATGAACTTTTCATAGATCCAGTCATCGGATATGGTAGTGACGACGGCATGGAACTTCAAGATCGTCAATGAGCTATAACAAGACTAGTAGTTGATAAAGGTCAATCTATAGTTGAGTTAGAGAAAGGCTTTGTAGGACGATACCACTATTAGTATTACATTCGAGGCTTAGTTGAAACAAAACCCTTCCTAGAAGGTGGCTGCGTAAATTAGGCACTCTACTAATAGTTGTAAATTGTAATACAAATTTGAATAAATTGGATTGATATTTTTTTTAACTTGTGTCATTGTATATACTTTTATTTTTATTTAATTTTTTTAAAATTACAAACTTAAGCTATTTAAAATACAAGTTATAAGTATAACTTATAACATATTATAACTTATAAACTTCAAAAGATTCAAATTCAAATCTTTAGAAAACTTAAAGCTCTAATTTTTTTTTTAAAAAAAAACTTTATCAAACTTAACTTACATTCTTAATAAGTAAAAGTTAAAAAAAATCTTTAAAATAAACTTTAGTAAAATTACATTATAAACTTCAAAACTATTAAAATTTAAACTTAGAAAATAAAAAAGCATTCATATTTTCGTGATTCAAAATAACTAAAAAAATTATTATTTTTTGAAATATGTGTCATCCTGTTCCGGTCCATTCCGGTCCGGTCCGGTACCATCCCCGTATATAGTGGGACAGGACGGAACCAAATATTCATCCCGGTAATTCCGGTCCATTTCATTTCGGTACCGGTCAACCCGTCCCATTTCGGACTGGTACCGGTTCATTCCGGTCCGGTCCGGTGCCCAGCCTTAGACTTGAGATGTCATTTTTGATGAAGAAACCACTTGGGACTGGAGTATGCAGCAATCTACTCCATTTTTATTTGATATTGGAGTCGAAGAAGCAGCTGCAATGCCCGAAACTACGGAGAACTCAACTCCTGCTGTGGCTGAAATTCCATCTACTCCTGCTGAAATTTCACCAATTGCTGAATCTTTACCAACAACTTTAGAAGAAATTGATGCAGCAGCTCAGTCTCTTCGGCGTGTTCATAGAAATCCCGCATGGATGGGAGACTATAAGGTAACATTAATTAATGTAAATGATGATGCAATTATTCATTTTGCATTGTTTGCAGATTGTGACCCGACAACCTTTGAGAGTGCTGTTAGAGAAGAAAAATGGAGAAAGGCTATGGATGCTGAAATTTAAGCTATTGAAAGGAATGATACTTGGGAGCTTGCTGATGTTCCTAAGAAGCAAAAAACCATTGGTGTCAAATGGGTCTATAAGACGAAGCTGAAAGAAAATGGTGAAATTGATAAGCATAAGGCGTGATTGGTGGCTAAGGGATACAAGCAGGAGTATGGTGTTGATTACACTAAAGTTTTTGCTCCAGTTGCAAGGCATGATACTACCAGAATGTTAATTGCCTTGGCGGCACAAAACGCGTGGTCTATCTTTCGATTGGATGTCAAATCAGCTTTCCTACATGGATACTTGGAGGAAGAGGTATTTATCGAACAACCCCTTGGTTATGTTAAGATTGATAATGAGCAGAAGGTGTATCGATTAAAGAAATCTCTTTATGGACTAAAACAAGCCCCACGGGATTGGTTTAGCCGTATTGAGGCTTATTTTTAGAAAATGGGTTTTCAAAAGTGTCCATACGAGCATACACTTTTTGTGAAAATTTGGGAGAATGGGAAAATGCTCATTGCGTGCTTATATGTTGATGATCTTATATTCACGGGAGAATAGTAGCGTCATGTTTGATGAATTCAAGAAGTGTATGATGAATAAATTCGAGATGTCCGATCTTGGTAAGATGCATTATTTTCTTGGTTTAGAAGTGGTGCAATTTGATGAAGGGATATTTGTTTCTCAAAAGAAGTATGTATGAGAAATTTTAAATAGGTTTGAGATGCAAAATTCAATCCAGCCAACTTCCAGTTGAGTTTGGTTTGAAACTTAACAATGTTGGGAGCGAAAAGAAGGTAGATAGCACGTTTTACAAGCAAATTATCGGTAGTTTAATGTATCTAACCGCTACAAGATCAGAAATCATGTATGTTGTTAGTCTTGTAAGTTGTCACGACCCAAAATGAGTCGTGAGTGGCACCCACACTTAACCTCCTAAGTGGGTGAACCAAGGAATCCAAACCCCAACATAAACCAATAATTCAACTACGAATAACAACAATAATGCGGAAGCTCAAAACATATTAAAGTAATCGATCAAATAAACCTCTAAAGTCTAACACTTATTATCCCCAAAATCTGAAAGTCATCACATTAGGGACATCTAATCTTCAAATACTAAGTCTAAGAGTATTAAAGACACCAAAATTAATGAATAAACAGTTTATGTCTGAAAACTAAGGACATCATGCCATGACCAAGAGAATCCAACACGAGCTGGAATGAATAGGTCACCCTAGAACCTGATGTGTTGGAGACTGGCTAGAGCTAAGGGCGAGTCGAAGTCACTGATACACTGGCTGAGCTCCACAAAAGAAAAAGAAGAAATATACAAGTAGGGCTCAGTACAGGGCAACATGTACTGAATACATATCATCGGCCAACCCAAAATAGAATCTAATATGTAATGAATAATAGTATAAAATCAACTATGGCACTTAGCAGGTGGCAAGCAACAAACACATGAACGAGTGTCAACCACACTAAAGTAAGTACGTAATCAGTCAACAATATCAAGATCACACATGAGGACTCATGCCTCCAAACCAAACTAATTTAGGAATTGAGTTCTTTGAGATTGAGTACATTAAGTTAATTCAAAAACTTTTTCCTTTAATGTTACAGTGTCGAAACGTGACACTCCGATCCAATTATACCGTGTCGGAACGTGACACTACGATCCAATAATACTGTGTCGAAATGTGACACTCCGATCCAATTATACCGTGTCGGAACATGACACTCCGATCCAATAATATCGTGTCGGAACATGACACTGCGATCCAATTATACCGTGTCGGAACATGACACTCCGATCCAATAATATCATTAATTATCATTTATTATCACCACTTTTCAATTTATAACAATATTTCATCAAGCCTTCTTTATTCAAGGCATCACTTCGATAGAGAGGGTTCAAGATTATAAATTCCACGGTCTCAGGATTTCAGACCAATCACAAACCACACAACCAAGCTACACAATCACACAATCAAGTACATAGAGAACTTCACAATATCATTCAATGCATATCAATCACTATTAAGAGTCTATCTATCAAATAGAATAAACCATAACGTACCTCCACCGAAGAACCGAAGTCAAGCAAGTTACTTTTCCATTGCTTTTTCTCTTTTCCATGCCTCATAACGTTTTCAATCTATCAAATATATAATGTTCGTAAACAAACACGCTCAATTATATAATCAAGTTCCTAATCTTGATGCCAATAAACATGTCAGGATCACTCGTATTCGCTAAATTTCAAGTCTAGGGTTAAATCTCAATTCCTACATTACATACCTAATGTCTTAATATTTCATTATCTATCTCAATATATCAAAATTTGAATCATATTATGATAACAAAACGAACACTTGCAAACAAAAATTCACGTTAATCAATCAACCAATAATCATCAGCCCTTAAAATATTTAGTTATCATTAAGTCATTACTACCCGACAAAATATTATCCCTTAAGTCCGTAAAGGACCACGTTGCACTGCAGTTATCAAAATTTTACAATTTAATCCAAGTAACCATTTTCCTTCAACCCACAGTACTATGTTAGCCATTTTACTTACCATGTGCCAATGTAACCCAATAAATTGATAATAATAATAATAATCCAAACACCATTTTTGTCCAACTCAATATATAATAATATGTTATTGTATAGCCTAGAACTAAAACATCAACTGACTTAGTTTCATATATTTAGTTATATATAAAAATAGTAGTATCAACACTTGATTTCTTAAAGCAACTATAACAATAAAATACGAAACCCCAAAATTGTCATCAATTTACATACAGTAACTTGAATAAAAAAAAAACCAAACAACCATCCATTCATACCCCTTAACATTATCCTGCCAATATCAACCTTAATTAGTTTACAATCATTACGAAAGACCACTACTTATAAATTTAATAAACCCAATTCAATAAACGATGTTGCACAGAAACCAATTTTCCAATTTCAAATCTCCTTTCAACTAAATAATAATAATACTATATTCATGCAACCATCAACATTGGCAAGGAATAGCTTTCAATAGAAATTTGTTTACCTGCGATAGTCTTGTCGTTCTCTCCTTTAAGGGTTTGTACCGCACATAATTTGTTTAGGGATAGAAATAATAATAACCTCCCTTTAATCTAATTTAACTTTTATTATCCTAATTGTATACCTAACTAATTATAAAAATAGTAAAAGTGACCCACTATTAATTTTAATAATATTTTCTTTAACCACCAACTAAATAAATTATTAAAACTACCCCATTAATTCTATAATTGTAGTTACGAATAGTCCAAAACACCCATTTAGAATCTATCGAAAAGTATTTTATGAAATAAAAAGCTCTAGTACTCAAAAACGACCAAATGGTTCGTTACATTAGATACCAATTTACCCATCATTCGTCCTAGAATGATCAAAAGAAGGCGAGGGTAAGAAAGGGTATATGTCTCAACGATTCCTTCAAAATATTAGTACTCAAGGCCTCATCTCAAAAGCATCAAACCAAATAATTTGAGATTTACACATCCACTCATACAATGCCTCAAATGGGACATCTCAATACTCCAATGATAACTATTGTTGTATGTATTCCCAACTAACAACAAAACTATTCTCAATGACTACCAAAGTTAATCGTACACACGTCTGCAACGTGTTCTCAAGGACTTTGACACAATTATCAGGAAAAATCTTTTCTCACAGTACCGTGATACAATTCTGAATCAATATTGGCTACAACCAGGAGTGAACCTGAACCAGCCACCACACACCCATAATGCACAAACCATCATAGATCTTATCAAGATTACATCCTCACAACCAAATATTTCCTCTAGCTTAAGCTAGAAAAATATGATCTTTAGATTGCAAGTAATCATCTAGGAGAATTGAACTCATCTGACCCGAAGATGGAAATGATCGATTGATCATGGAGAAACTGATGAATTGGATGGTATGTTTTATAATTCGATGCCTGTGGATGTATATAATATGGTTGCACCACATGGCCAAATTAGGGTTGAACATGTTAGGGTTGAACAAGTTAGGGTTGAACATGATATGGTTGAACATGATAGGGTTCATGAAATGATCAATGATGCTTTCGGGGTTCAAGGTGGGATGGAACCGGAACAATATTTTAGATGAAGCTCCTAATGAAGAAGCAAGACACTTCTATGATCAATTAGAAGAGTCTAGTCGTCCACTATGTGAAGGGAGTCCGCATTCTGCCTTGTCAGTTGCGGTTAGATTAATGAATATTAAATCAGATTGGAATGTTCCTAATGCGGCTATGGACTCAATGGTTGATCTTTTGGGTGAACTAGTTAATCCGGAGTTTAACATACCAAAGAACTTCTATCAGGCAAAGTGTTTGGTGTCCAAGTTAGGATTGACGTATGATAGAATTCATTGTTGTGTTAATGGCTGCATGTTGTTTTACAAGACTAATATTGAATTAGAAAATTGTAAGTTTTGTGGACATGCTCGTTATAAGAGGACTTCGGCTGGAAAGATGGTCCCAGTTCAGGCGATGCATTATCTACCTCTCATTCCTAGGTTAAAGAGGTTGTATGCATCGGATGGATTAGGAATATAAGGCGATCACTCCTATCAATATTGTTGAACCAGTGTTGCAAATTCAAGAGTCTTCATCTGATGATGAGCTACTGAATGTTGAGGAAGAAATATTCGAGAATGGGGAAAATGAATCATTTGATGACGAAGAATGGGATGATAATGAAAATGAAAAAACTGAGGAGGAAGAATGGGAGAATCATGGAATTGAAACAAGCGAGGAGGAATAATGTAGAATGAAAGCTAGCTAGTATATATATGTAGGTGTATTTTGCTAATTTTATTGAATTTATGATTTTTATATATATTATACATGTAAATTTGCATACAGATGTCATCAAGCGGTGAGAGTGATAGACATCGCGAGCATCTTGGAGTTAGCCAGACTAAACAAGCTAAAAAGAAGAAGTCTAGGAGACCCATAGATCCTGAGGATATTGCAGGATCTATTTCTTCTGCGCCAGAGTGCATCAGCCATGATACTCATATACTTGCTATTATGTTTGGTACGGCGGATTCTCGGCAATATTATCCTAATTACATATAGTTGACCAGTAGGTGCTTCCTCTACTTCACAGGCAGTGCCTTCAGTACGCTACGAGGACTTACTTTTACATGTTATTTGTCGAGGACGACCCTTATTGGCAGGTACTCCATCTCCCACAGGTGCATCTCCTCAATTATCTACCATAAGGATTAGAGATTCTAGTAGCGAGCAGTCAGATGTTATGGCCGGTACGCCTCCATTGACTTAGCGTTATTTGCATCCTGATGTATCACCCTTATCTACAGCTACACCTAGTGCTACTCCAGATGAGATGCTTCTTCTAGTTCCTGGCCAGAAGGACAGACTTGGTAGAGTCATGATTGAGCCGGATGGATCATCGTAAGTTTCTTTTGTATCTATTTGTTATTTTATTTTATTTATTTCTTATACTTTAATATATTATTCATGAACTAACATATTTATTACTCCCTCCGTTTCACAAAGAATGATCTGGTTTGACTTGGCACGGAGTTTAAGTAAATAAAGAAGACTTTTGAATCTTGTGGTCCTAAATTAAAGTTATGTCAAATGTACAAAATTGCCCTTAATCTTGTGGTCTTAAATATGCCACGTGGAAAGTAAAAAGTAAAATGTTACCAAAAAGGAAAGAGGTCATTCTTTTTTAAACTGACTAAAAAGGAAATGAGGTCATTCTTTGTGAAATGGAGGGAGTATATTTTTTGCAGGTGGCATCCGGCAAAGGATGTTGCCCGGGCTTTAAAAGACTGTGTTAGGAGACTAAATACACATGCTTATCACTCTTGGGACGAGATCCCAAACAGTATATGCCAGGCGATGTTTAATAACTTTAAGGTATATATTTTTTAGTTAAGTTTAGTGTACTTTACTTTTTTCACTATCGATCTAATTAACGTTATTCAATTTTTTTTATTCAGACTATGTGTACTTGGGAGCTGAGGCACAATAATGTCCTTTTGACCACATTTGAGAGGAAGGCATCTTCCAGACTGTCTGCCTGGCTAAAGAACCTCGCTCATGGAACTACTACTTCGGCTCCCAAGGAAAGCGACGACTACAGTACTGATAATGAGGATGATTGTGTAGGACCCATTCCCTAGTTTACATCGGTGAACTTTATGAATTTTTTGTAATTTTGAACCAAATTTTGAAAAGCTTTATAAGTCTTTAAATTTTGATTTAGATACTTTCGAATGTTATTTTAAGTTTCTTGTTTTATGTTTTGTGTAGATTGTTTATAATTGTGTGTTTGATTGGGCTGAATAGTATAGATCAATTGAATTGCAGGTGGGCAGCAGAAACTGCTGTAAAAAACATTGCAGAAAAAGCGACGGACAACATGGTTTTGTCCGTCGCTTTTCTGGGTTTTAATTTTTTTTAAAACCCAAAAAAGTGACGGACATGGTCCTTTTGTCCGTCGCTTTTCTGGATTTGCATAAAAAATAATTTCCAGAAAAGCGACAGAAAGGGTCCTTTTGTCCGTCGCTTTTATGGGATTTTCAAAAATCGAATTTCTTCAAAAGCGACGGACTGCGTCACCTTTTGGATATTTAAAAAAAAAAAAAAATTAAAATATAGCTACGGAGTCCGTCGCTTTTGTAAAAAAAAAATTCAAAAATGCAACGCGGTCTGTCGCTTTTGGAAAAGCGTCGAGCCAAAAAGCGACGGACATAATTGCGTCGCATTTCCTTCACTTTTGGCCAAAAAAGCGACGGACTGCGATGCTTTTGTCAGTCTCTTTTTGGCAGTTTTTTAGTAGTTGGCCTTCATTTTCTCGTTCTTTTCAGCCTTTTCGTTCCTTTTTGCAAAGTAGTGTCCATGCTTTCCTTCAATCTTCGAATACCTGAAACTTAAGGGTTTTCATTAGATATTGGGATAAATAAGCATTTGAGGACACAATTTTCTATTAAAATATAGCCCTAAATGAGTCCAATTTGTGGACTCATCAACACCCCCCAACTTAAACTTTTGCTTGTCCTCAAGGAAACTCGAGTTCAGCTGATCACAAAGAGTGTCTCAAACAGTGCTACACAAGTTTCAATCATGAATGTACACAACAAGACTCAAGTTACTCATGCAAAAATCAATTGTGTACTCAAAGATTCAAGTTGTGACGCACAATTAACAAAGATTCTCATGCTTGCAATACTTGCTACTTGTGCAAGTTCAAGCTTAACAAAAAGTATCTAAATGACCTCACGTAAAGAATGATTCCATATTCACACAAAGAGGTTAATTAATTCAAGATCAGGAATCAGATGCAATGCTCACACTCAAAAAGAGGAAAACAATGCATGTTTTCACCCATAGGTTTACCCTTATTTTCCAATCGACTTTCAATTTAGCTTACTCAAGAACTAAAGGTCTTTTCAAGGCTTGAAATGGGGCTGAGTGCAAAGGTATGGTCATTTAGGCTCAGTGACTTCTTCATCCTCGTGAGATGTGGTGTTCTCAAAACGTCCTTTCCTTTCCTTTATCCCTTTTCTTCTAGTGCTTCTAAGTCATCCTTTTATTCACTCTCTATGTATTGCTTGGAAACCCAATTTCTTTTGCACTTTTTATTCCACAATTTTATTTTATTTTCTTTTTGAAGGGTTTCCATTTTGTCTTGCAATACCATGGGTTAAGGGATACTTTTCTTACACTTCTTGACTTCTCCTTTTCCTTTTCACCACACCCCCAACTTAGGCTTTTGGCCTAAGTTGACTATTCACTAAATCACAAATCCAGAGGATTATAGGTAGTGGGTCAAGTAAGGTCTAGGGTTCATCAAGGTTCTTCCAAAGAAAGGTACGGCTCAAGGGGTGTTCAAAAGAGTTTCACACGCTCACAGGTAGGCCACAAAAGAGGTGTATGTCAAATTTGGTTCACACTCTTTAAAGTTGCCTAATATCATTTCAAGAGCACACCTTTCTAAATCGATCAGACTAACGGGGAAAATTCTGGGTTTATTCATACATGATTCAAAGTAAGCTAATCACACAAGGCATCGACAGTTAAGTCAAACAAGACTACACACTTTCGCTAGTGTGCAACGGTCATTACAAGAATATCAATTCGATAAAGGGTTAATCACAACGAGTTCACATATTGTCTATGCAACTTCATTTGGTCTCGTCGTAGCCGTGCATTCATGTTCCTTCGATTGATAGCACTATTCAAGTCATCAGTATTGATCGGGACTGAGATTTAAATTTTACAAAAGAACAGCCACTTTCAACACACGAGAGGTGGCAAAAATTTTCAAAAATTAGTTTTTTTTCGGAAGGGTCAAAATCGTTTTCAAAAGGAGCCATAAGCTTAAACATCCACAGAAAGCAAATAAAACACAATTTTAAAGAAGAACAACCCAAATATATACAAAATACGAACCACAGATAACACACAAAAGGTGAGCCTCACCCCCACCACAAATAAAAGCAATTTGTCCTAAAATGCAATTAACACAGAATCAGAAAGGCAAAATAAAGAATGATAGAGAGGGAGGTAAAGAAAAAAAAATCCTGTCTACGCAGTCTCTCCATCTGTCTAGGCATCAGTGCCTGGAGTGTTGTTAGTCTGTTTCAGGTTCTTGTTTTCTCTTCTTCCTACTTCAACTTCTGTAGCGATGTTTGCCTCAACCATGTTATCCAAATCATGCGCTGCTTTGAAGGCATGTATCGCATTGACGAACCCTCGATTCCATGAAGGGACAACAGGGTCAGTGTAAATCCTCCTATTAGAACTTGCTTCCTTGCTCTCGCTTTTGTCAGTTCTTCTGAACTATTGCGCTCTTATGTGTCTAGGTGGCATGTTCCTTCCTGCAACTTTTGGTCTGGCCATGTCTGCAAAGTATTTGAGATAATGTTAGAACAACCAAAGCAAAGACTTTCATCTATAGAAAGATTATATACTTCATTCGGTGTACCACCGAATACATTCAGTGAGCCACAGACACTACGCCGGAAGTCACAGTGCAGAAAGAGTTAGAGGTGCAGACAAAGGGCGATTAAGGTGTACTTAGGCGAACCACATAGTGGTTCGGCGAGCTCATCACAGCTCGCCGAATCACCTATCGTGCCTACTTTTGACCCATCTTTTTGAAATCGGCCCCGCAAACCCCGAAAACACAATTTGAGCGCAAATAGCACAAATTTAATGAAGGCCCGTGACATACGTATACCACCCATCACACATTAACTCAACTAGATTCATCGGAGAACAAAATTTCACCGTTTAAGCCAGGTTATCGAATAACAATCAACACTTAACCAATTCTATTCACTCAGGAAGGTTCAACAGATCTTAACAATGTCAAAAAATGTGCAAATGAGTGCAATGCTGACAAAATAATTACAGGAATTAAGAAAATAACCTGATGTACTTATTGAAATACTACCGAGAAGCTAGGCAGCAATGCAATCCAAATCCGCGCACAAATTAATGAACCAAAAATAACTCCAGAAGTAGCAAGAAATATAAAATTAGAGTGCAGGTGTGGGTTGTGAACAGATAAAAAGTGAGGGAAAGTGAATGAAGTTGGAACTTTTTAAACCTTTGGCTTGCAAAAACCGTCCAGTTTTTCTCCCACTCGGCGACATTAGTCAAGTTCGCCTACTCACTCGGTGAGATGCTGACTATTTTGTTTATCCGCCGAACTTTACAGAACCTCTGGTTTACGAGGGGTCCAAACAGTGATTTCCATCGTGATCACCGATATTGTCAGCGATTCACCAATAATTTCCAAAGCTCGTCGAATTTTACAGACTCTAATATTGACAATGTCTAGAGTTAGAAAATGGATAACATCGGATTCGCCAACTCCTTCGGCGATTCACCAACTAGATCTATTACTCAGCCAATCTGCACTTTTCGTTCACTCTCCACACTTCCATCTGCACAATCAATACACCATTATTTTATCAAAGAAAAAGAAAACAATAAATGGTTTTGGGTTGCCTCACAAACAACGCCTTAGTTAACGTCGTGGCACGACACAGCAGCTCCTTCAAACGTCTTCTAAATATATCACTTCAACCAAAGAAATCTCTTGACAATCCCCAAAATATAATTTTAGACGTTGACCGTTCACTTTAAATGGAGGTCCTTCCTGATCTTCAACTTCTATGGCATCATTGGTGAACACCCGCGTTATTCTAAAAGGTCCAGACCATTTGGATTTGAACTTTCCGGGAAAGAGTCTAAGTCGAGAGTTGTATAACAAAACCCAATATCCTACCTTGAAGTCTCGTTTGAGTATTCGAGCATCATGCCATTTCTTCATCTTTTCTTTGTAGATGGCTAAACTTTCATACGATCTGAGTCTAAATTCATCCTGTTCGTTCAACTGTTCTACCCTCTCCCTTGAAGTTTTTGACCAGTCTGCCCACAAGGCTTTGTGTTCTAGCTCAATGGAAAAATGACAAGCCTTACCATAAATCAACTGATATGGAGACATACTGATAGGTGTTTCATAAGCAGTCCGGTATGCCCATAGTACATCATTGAGTTTCCTAGACCAGTCAGTCCTATTGGCATTTAGTCTTTTCCAGGATGCTTTTGATCTCCTGATTTGACACCTCGACTTGGCCACTTGTTTGGGTATGATATGGGATTGCTACTTTGTGTTTCACCTCATATTTGCCTAGTGCCATTGAAAACCACCTATTGCAAAAGTGGGACCCCCCTTCGCTAATGATTGCCCTAGGAGTGCCAAATCTTGCGAAAATGTAGCGTTTCAGAGATTGGACGACACTTTTCCCTTTGTTTTTTGGAAGTGAGATGGCCTTTACCCATTTGGAGACATAATCTACAGCCACTAAGATGTATTTATTTCCAAATGAGCTCACAAATGGGCCCATGAAATCAATCCCCTATACATCGAATAACTTGACTTCCAAAATAGGAGTGAGAGGCAACTCGTGCCATCTAGACACATCGCCTTGCTGCTGACATTTAGAGCATTTCTTTGCAAATTCATTGTATCCTTGTGTAAGGACGACTAGTAATAACCACTTTGGAGGACTTTAGCGGCAGTGTGAATACCACTATGGTGACCTCCTACTGGAGATGCATGGAATGTCTACTGCTTCTTCTTCTGGAACACACCTCCTAATAACATGGTCAGCACATTCTTGAAACAAGTATGGTTCATCCCAAAAGTACTTTTTAACGTCGAACAAGAGTCTCTTTTGTTGGTAAAAGGTCAGCTCATACGACATCAATCCACTCACAATGTAATTTGCGAAATCTGCATAGCACGGCGTAGGTTTGAGAGATATAGCAAATACCTATTCGTCAGGCAATGAGTCATCTATGTCGACCTCACGCCTGGCATCCTCCCTTCCTTCCAACCTCGACAAGTGGTCGGCCACTTGATTTTTACAGCCTTTTCGATCTTAACCTCAAAATTGAACCCTTGTAATAGCAGCACCCACCTTATCAATCTTGGTTTTGCATCTTTCTTCGCCATTAAGTAGCGGAGTGCAGCATGATCAGTGTGTACTATTACCTTGGTGCCTAGCAGGTATGCCCGAAACTTTTCAAATGCATAGACCACTGCGAGCAACTCTTGTTCAGTGACTGTATAATTTTGCTGGGAACTATTCAAAGTTTTGCTTGCGTAATAAATTGGGTGAAATAGTTTGTTGCGCTTTTGCCCTAACACTACTCCCAACGCCATACCACTAGCATCACACATTACTTCGAAAATTCGGACCAATCAGGACTGACGATAATCGGGGTTAGATACTAATTTTTCTTTCAAACACTTAAATGCGGTCGTACAAGCGTCATCAAAATAGAACTTCACTTCCTTCTCTAGGAGTTTGCACAGTGGATGTGCTATATTTGAGAAGTCTTTAATGAACCTTCGGTAGAAACCTGCATGACCCAAGAAGCTACGAACACCCTTCACTGAAATTGGCGGGGGTAATTTCTCAATGATCTCAATTTTCGCCTTGTCAACCTCCAGTCCCATTTGTGACACCTTGTTCCCAAGAACGATACCTTTCTTCACCATAAAGTGACATTTTTCCCAATTGAGAACCAAATTCGTATCCACGCACCTTTGGAGTACCTGTCCTAAGTGTGTCAATCATTCCTCAAACGTGTCCCCTACGACAGAGAAGTCATTTATGAATACCTCCATAGAGTCTTCGACCATATCCGCAAAAATAGACAACATGCAATGCTGGAATGTTGCTGGGGCATTACACAACCTGAATGACATCCTTTTGAATGCAAATGTTCCATAAGGGTAGGTAAAAGTGGTTTTGTCTTGGTCCTTCGGTGCAATAGAGATTTGATTGTAACCGGAATATCCATCTAAAAAACAATACCACCCCCGTTCTGATAACCGGTCAAACATCTGGTCCATAAATGGCATTGGGAAGTGGTCCTTTTCGGTCCATGAGTTAAGCTTCCAATAATCCATGCGTACTCTCCACCCAGTCACTGGTCTTGTCAGCACAAGTTCTCCTTTTGCATTTGGAACTACGGTTATACCTCCTTTTTTCGGTACGCATTGCACTGGACTTACCCACTTACTATCTGCAATAGGGTAGATCACTCTCGCATCTAGCCACTTGATGATCTCCTTTTTTACCACCTCTTTCATTGGAGGCTTCAATCTCCTCTGATGTTCCACTCTAGGTTTACATTTACTGTCAAGCCGAATCTTGTGAGTACAGATGCCAGGACGAATTCCTACTACATCGGCTATTGTCCATCCAATAGCTTTTATATGCTTCTACAATACTTCAATGAGCAATTTTACTTGCCTTTCAAGCAAATTAGCTGCGATAATCACTGGTAAAGTATTATTGGATCCTAAGAAGGCATACTTTAGATGAGAAGGTAGGGCTTTTAACTCCAGACTCGGTGGTTCTTCTGTTGATGGCTTTGCATGAGTACTTTCTCTGTTTTTCAGGTCGATATCCAACTTGATTGGATTCCTTGAATATAATCCTAACCCTGATAAGGCAGCTACCACTTCCTCATATCCTTGAACTTCGGATTCATCATAGTTGGCGAGCACATATTCAATGGATTCATTCTTGTGCATTAAATGGCTCACACTTGCCACTGCCTCATCTATAACATCCTCAGTGGACACCACACGGATATTACTTGGTTGCTTCATGGATTTACAGATATTGAAGGTCACCTCATCATCATTCACATGGAACTTTAATTTCCCGCTTTCGACATCCACCAATGCTCTCCCGGTAGCTAAGAATGGCCTTCCCAAAGTAATGGGGATTTCAGCATCGATCTTGCAATCCAAAATCACAAAATCGGCCGAAAAGATGAACCGATATACTTTTACCAGTATGTCATAGAGTATCCCTACGGGGTGCTTGATTGATCGATCATACATAAGGAGTCTCATTTGGTTGCCTTTGGTTCACCCAAACCAAGTTTCTTATATATTGCATAGTGCATCAAGTTAATGCTTGCTCCTAAATCGCACAAAGCTTTAGAGAATTGGAGCATGCCAATTGTGCACGGGATTGTGAATGCCCCAGGATCTTCTCTCTTAATGATTGACTCATTTGTCATAATTACGCTGCAACTATGGGGCACATCAATCGTTTCATACTCCAAGCTCCTTTTCTTTGTAACCAGCTCTTTCATGAATTTGGCGTATCCTGACATTTCTAACAATGCTTCCACCAGAGGAAGGTTAATTGATAAGTTCTTGAATACTAACAATTTTTTTTGAACTTCTCATCTTCATTCTTCTTTTTCAAACGTTGAGGAAATGGTGGAGGTATTTTGGGCAAAGGGTGCGTGACTTTTGGAATTTGACTGTGTTGCTCTACATCCTCTTGTGGTTCTTTGGCAAGGTTTTGTGGACTAGGTAATTCTCGTTCCTCTATACCCTGGCTCCCTTCCTGCGTTCGAGGGTCCTCATCCTCCATCCCATTCCTTTTTGCCGTCTTTTCACTACGGGTAACCACAACCAGCCCTTTTTCATTATCTTTCACTAGTGTCCTGGATGTCCATTGAGCTGATAATAGATTCAATTGACCTTCTAGTGTTTTAATGGCATCAACATGAGAATTCACTTTACTGTTCTGTGATGAAAAGTCATCACTCATTCCTTTTAGCAAATCATCAGACCCCCAACTTATCAAGTATGCGTGACAACAAATCATTTACCCGAGGACTACCTGGGCTCCCTTTTGTTTTCGGGCCTTCACTCAATTGAGTATGGTTTTCCTCATGGTCATCTTGCTCAGCCCAATCGTGGCAATATCTCCTTGGTTCTTCACTCCTATAATGGTTCCAACCTTGATTTCCTCCCCGCTGTTGATAGCGTGGGTGGAAACCCTCCTCATATCTTGTGGAATTCCAACCTTGATTCTCCCCAGCTTAAGTAACCAGAAGGAGAATCCTCATCAACTCGAAACACTCCATACTTCCCCTTTATGTGCTCGTGTATCACTTCCATTTGAGACAATCTTTTTGATGTTTTCGTCCCTTTCCTTTTCTTTATCGAGTTGTTCTTGTGTTAATCTGAAGCACAGTGGGGAAACGTGGTCACCTTTTGTGTACCATGCTTGATTTAATCTAGTCATGCCATCTAGGAGGAATGAGGCTACTTCAAAGGATTGTAACATTATTCCTCCTTGCACCAGCTGATCAGCTATCCCTTTATTCACCGAATCCAGACTACAGTAAAAATATTGGAGCAATAACTCACTCGGCAGTCCATGCGTTAGACATCTTCGCAAAAATCTCTTAAATTGTGTCCATGATTCGTGAATTGGTTCGCCCTTCTTTTGATTAAAATTTTGAATGTCGTCTTTCAGTTTCATCATCTTTGATGGAGGGAAGAATCTTTCATGAAAAGCCGTAACCAACTTCTTCCATAACTTGATGGAGTTCTTGGAAGCTCGACCAACCACTTAGTGGCTTCCTCGGTTAATGATAATGGAAATAAGCGCAGCCTTATGCATTCTTGTGGCAGATTCTTGAATGACAAAGAAGTGCACACTTCTACAAAGCTTCATATATGCTCATACGAATCTTCGTGCTCCCACCCTCCATATAAACCTCTTGAATGTATGAGATGGAGCATTGTGCTAGTAACTTCAAATGTTGCACTTCCGTCTGCTTGTGGCATGCATATTGCACCCATCTCTTCCACTTGGGTGGGGTTGTATACACTATTAACATCAACAATATCGTCTCGATGAAAAGTATAACCCACTGGATAGCCTGCTTAGCAGCTATTTTTGCCATTCACACTCAACTTCCGATGTAAGTGTCTACAATCATGCAATAGTATAATAACACAACCAAAGGTTGAGGTCGAGTCCCAAGGGAGTGGTTTCGAGAATTAATCAAAAAATAAAATTACTTCTAACTAGTCGTAGCTAAAGACATTAATGACTAAAAACATTGTGAATTAAATGGCGGTGACACAAAAGTGTCAAATATCAAATGGGGGTATTGTCACAAGTACATCTAAAACAGTAAAAATGATAGAGAAATCTATGAACGAGAGGGGATTCTTGGGGTGTGACCGCAATATATATTGATTTAAATCGTTGGGTACATGCTTTCGATAGGAGGTTTGCAAGATAATAGTGACTAGGCTAAGCTTCAGATGGAATTAAGTTCCCTCTCGGGCAACTTACCCCGTTTCAAATGGGTTCCTCTCGGACACCCATTTGGCGCTTGAAGGCCAACCTACGCCTTACCCCACTCACTCTCTCGAGCTGAGTGTTAGGATATGGGACTAGGGCTCACCCTTTCGGGCAGAACCTCACATCGACCCACTTCTTAGGCCATCAGTCTAGCTGTCTTGGTTTCACGACCTCTCTCTCAAGCAAGCCGAAAACACATGGGTGCTTTTGTATTTGCAACTACAAACCCATTAAATTAAACCACAACCACTAGGTGAAGTCACCATCAAAATACATCTAACCTATCAGCAAGCAAAACCCAACAATAAGCTCAACACATATTTACTAAATCATACTTCAAGAATGGGGGTTCTTAGCCACACATCAAGAGATAGAAATTTATACCTAAATGAGCTTGCATTCAAATGGGTATGAAAGAATTAAGTCTTGTTACATGCCAAGAATGAAGAATCCGAGAGACCCAAGTCCAAATCCTTGGAGATGAAACCCTCTTCTTCTTCAAGTTTCAAAACCCTCTCAAACTCAGAGAAAAAGTAGTAAAATTATATTAATTATTTCACACTGAAAATATTATGATACTAAAATCTGATACAAAGCTATAACTCTCAACGAGTATTTATATTTTTCAAAAATCTGTGCTGCGACGGATCATTCAGCGACATTAGTCGAAATCACCGATCAACTTGGCAATTTGCCCTTTGGTGTAGTTCTTCGCCGTCTTGCACCATCCTACGACATCTTCATGCTCTGGGTCATTGGGCGATATAGTACTGCTTTGCGGAACTGCTAGGCGATGCGCCGACTACTCCCTTGTTCCACCGACTTGATCCTTTCCTTCAAGCTCAGCAAAATGGAACAAAAGGCGGAGTGAGAGCCTTCGGCGATTCGCCAAGTGGACTCTTAATCCTCAGGACTTCATTTTCTCGTTCTTTTCAGCCTTTTCGTTCCTTTTTGTGAAGTGTGTCCATTCTTTCCTTCAATCTTCGAATACCTGAAACTTAAGGGTTTTCATCATATATTGAGATAAAATAAGCATTTGAGGACACAATTTCTATTAAAATATAGACCCAAAAATGAGTCCAATTTGTGGACTCATCAGAAACAACCCTAATTTGGATAATTGGGATCATGGATTTGATTTAGAGTTCATAGAATTGTTATAGTTTCGGGTAATTAGTGATTGTTTGTTGATTCCCGTGTTATTATGATTATTTGTAGACCAAGAACAAGCGGAACGAATCCAAAAAGGGAAGGATCAAGTTTCTTAAGGTTTCGAGCTTGTTTCGAGGTAGGTGATGATTGTGATTCTATGATTGTGTGATGTATGCGTGTTCTTGCTTCATTATTATACTTGTATATGTATTAATGTTGAAATGTTGATAACACTTGTTGTAAATAAGTTAGATGAATTATTATTGCCATGAAATCATGACTTGAATGTATGATCTTGAGGATATACTTGTGTTTGTGATTGTGGTGTGTGAATGGGATCGGTTGCCACGTTCCGATATAACTAACTTGGATCGGTTGCCACGTTCCCGCATAACTACCTTGGATCGGTTGCCACGTTCCATCATAAAATAGGATCGACTTACACGTTTCGGCATAAATATGGGATCGGTTGCCACGTTCCGGCATGCTACCTGTTTGGTTTGGGTTCCATGAGAGGACCAATGATTTGATGTAAATTGTGAAGTTGCTCGTTGTTCGTAAATGTTGATAATTTTGTATATGTTGATATATATGCATGTGATTACAATGTTCTTTGACTTGTTTATGTTGCACTAGTGGGATAGCTGTTTGATACTACTAGTACATTGTGGTTGTGTACTGATAATGCACTTGCTCTTATTTTTGTTGAGTACAGGGCATCTTCAAGTGGCTAATGACAGACCTCGCTTAGAGTGATCATTGCTTCGAATTCAAGGGTGAGCCAATTCTTCCGGGCTGCCATGAGATTCTCTTTTGTCTATGTCCACCTTTTCTGGACTTAGACATATGTTTTAGCTAGTTGATTTGTTCATTAGTTGGGGTTGTATCCCTTTTTTGTTTAGACTTGGTTCATTGTTAGAATGTTTTAGTACACTGACTTTCAGGTTCTAGGTTATTCTTCCGCATTGTTAGTTATTATTGTTAGACTTTTGTTAGAGTTTATGGGAACTCTATCTTTATTTCCTTAGTGTTTGATTTAATTCCATAGTTATTGCTTTAGTTGCTTAGTTTGGGTTGTAGTAGTGGTTCTCCCACCGGAATGTTAGTGTGGGTGTCAATCACGATGGTCTGGGTTGTGACAAAGTTGGTATCAGAGCCTAGTTTCATTGATCTCGATGTACCAAAATGAGTCTAATAGAGTCTCACACAACGGTACGGGGACGCCTTTACTTTTCTTCGAGAGGCTGTAGGACTTTAGGAAATCTCTCTATTTTTCTCTTGTCTCCTTTCGTGCTATGACTTGATTCCAATTGGTATCTGTCGATTAAAATTGGTATCTAACCTCCTTCACTCTTCTGAACGCAGATGGTTAATACTAGGTATAACGGTGTTAGGCCTGTAGCTCCTGTCAATGCTCCAGCTGAGGAATCTGCAGCGAGAGGTCGCGGTCGAGGCAGAGGTAGAAGAAGAGATAGGGGTAGAGGTCGTGGGAGAGTAGCACCTTCTGTGAATGAGGTACCGATTGATAATGTTCCTATGAATGAGAACCCTCATGCACATAATAAGGAGATAGAAGAGGATATTGAGGTTGGAGATATTGAGGAAAATGGACAAGAGGAAGACGTGCCAGTGGAGACTGCGGTTATTCCTCCCATCGATCCGGTGTTAGGTCAATATATTATGGCGTTCTTTAAAGGGTTGGCTGGTCCTAGAGTGCTTCCATCTGCTTAAGCAACTCTAGCTCCTACAAATCCTCATGTTGCTAGAACTGTGCCCAAGACGGGTGGAAATATGGGTACTGATGCTTTCTTCCATCCTTTTTTGGGTTTCGTTATGACCGATAACGAGCATGACATGTTGACTATGTTTTTGAAGCTTAAACCTCCTGTGTTTTTGGGTTCTGAGACTGATGATGCTTATGAGTTTATCTTAGACTGTTATGAGAGGCTGCATAAATTGGGTATTGTTCACCAACATAGGGTTAAGTTCATGTCTTTCCAACTTCAAAGTGAGGCCAAGCAGTGGTGGAGAGCTTATATGGAATGCAAATCTTTTACTTTACCTCCACTTACTTGGACCCAATTTCATGCTCTGTTTCTAGAAAAGTATGTGCCTAAAACTTTGAGGGATCGCAAGAAGGATGAATTTATGGCTTTAGAGCAAGGTGGTATGTCTGTGGCTGCCTATGAGTCCAAGTTCCATGCTTTATCTAGATATGCTATGCAGTTGGTTAATACTGAGGAGGAGAGGATCTGGTTATTTATTAGAGGTTTGAATGTTGAGCTGCAAGTATTATCTGTTCATATGACTTCTGCAGGGAGGAGTTTTAATGAAGTAACAGACTATGTTAAGAAAATGGAGGGGGTGAGGTAAAACGGTCAAGCTAAGGCTTGGGAAAAAAGGGGAAAGAATTCGGGTAACTTTCAAGGCTCTTACTCTAAGGGGTCTGGAAGGCCAACACTCGCAGCCAAGCTAATTCAGTCTGCTATGCCCGCCTTTACAGGTAACTACTCAGGAACTATATCTCATAATTTTCAGGATAGTCAGAGTGTCGTGCCTTTGACGGGCAGCAGACCATCTTTTGATCGTACTTGCTACAAAAATTATGAACCTGGGCATGTGAGGAGAGATTGTCCCCACCCACGCATGTTAGATTCCACGCAACAGCAGTAGTCTAGAGCAGTGGTACCTGCGGGGAACAATAATAATGGTAGAGGACGTCCACAAGGTGGGCGAGGAGGTAATCAACGAGGCCGTGAAGGTAGAGGAAATGGTAATGGAGGTAGGGGTAATGCGCAACCAGAGAAGTAACTCGACAAGATGATAGGGCTCAATGTTGTGCTTTTCCGGGCAAGAATGAGGCGGCGGCGTCCGACGCCGTGATCACATGTACTATTCTTATTTGTGACCAGTTGGCTAATGTGTTGTACTTATTCATATGTATCTGTGAGATTTTTCTCTGATTTTGAGATGATTTGTGATATTCTTGACGCCTCTATTTGTATTTCTACCCCAGTTGGAGAGTCAGTCATAGTTACCCATGTCTATTATGCTTGTCCTATTGTGTTTATGGGTTTTCAGACTTGGGCTGATTTGTTGATTTTGGATATGATTGACTTTGACATAATCTTAGGCATGACTTGGTTGTCCCCCTATTATGTTGTGCTTAATTGTAATACTAAGTCTGTAACTCTAGAAATTCCGAAAAGGG
>NW_006239111.1:669490-677806 GCF_000226075.1 Solanum tuberosum | reverse complement strand
GAAATTGATAGGGCAGGGTTGTTTGGCTTATTTAGCTCATATTAGGGATGTTGAGATTGAGGCTCCATCCATTGGGTCTATTCATGTGGTGTCTGAATTTAGTGAAGTGTTTCCTAATGACTTGCCTGGTATGCCTCCAGATAGAGATATAGATTTTTGCATTGATCTAGAGCCTGGTACGCGCCCCACTTTCTTATCTCTCCATATCGCATGGCTCCGGCAGAATTAAGAGAGCTTAAGGCTCAAATCCAAGAGCTTCTTAACAAGGGGATTTATTCGCCCTAGTGCTTCCCCATGGGGTGCTCCAGCTTTGTTTGTTAAGAAAAAGGATGGTAGTATGAGAATGTGCGAAGATTACCGGCAATTAAATAGAGTCACTATTTAAAACAAATATTCATTGTCTCGAATATATGATCTTTTTGACCAATTGCAAGGTGCATCAATCTTCTCTAAGATTGATTTGAGATTCGGTTACCATCAATTGAAAATTAAGCCCGAGGATATACCCAAGATGGAGTTTAGAACTCGTTATGGGCACTATGAATTTTTGGTTATGTCTTTTGGTTTGACCAATGCGCCTGCAACTTTCATGAGTTTGATGAATGGGGTGTTCAAACCATTTCTTGATTCGTTCGTTATAGTTTTCATTGATGATATTTTGATTTATTCAAAAAGTGAAGAAGAGCATGCAACCATCTTTGTACTGTTTTGGGTGTTCTTGGGAAACAAAGTTATATGCTAAATTTTCAAAGTGTGAATTTTGATTGAAATCAGTTGCATTTTTGGGGAATGTAGTGTCAAAAGAAGGTGTAATGGTAGATCCTCAAAGGATTGAAGCTGTTAAGAATTAGGTTAGGCCTAATTCTGTGACGGAAGTTAGGAGTTTTGTGGGACTCGCTAGCTACTATCATCGATTTGTTAAGAATTTTGCTTCAATTGCTACTCACTTGACTAACTTGACCAAAAAGGAGATACCATTTGAATGGACTGGAAAATGTGAGGAGAGCTTTCAAAAGCGCAAGACTCTCTTGACCACTGCGCCCATTCTAGCATTATCGATTGAAGGTAAGGATTTTATTGTTTACTGTGATGCTTCAGATTCTGGTTTGGGTGATGTGTTGATGCAGGATAAGAATGTTATAACTTATGCCTCATGTCAATTGAAAGTGCATGAGAGGAATTACCCAACATATGATTAAGAATTGGCAGCGGTAGTGTTTGCTCTTAAGATCTGGCGACATTACCTCTATGGGGTCAAGTGTGAGGTGTTTACTGATCATCGTAGTTTGCAATATGTGTTCACTCAAAAGGATCTGAATTTGAGACAGCGAAGGTGGTTAGAGTTACTTAAAGATTAAAGATTATGATGTGACAATTCAATACCATCCGAGGAAGGCTAATATGGTGGTAGACGCTTTGAGTAAAAAAGCGGTGAGTATGGGTAGTCTAGCTTGTTTGAGTGTATCCAAGTAACCTTTGGCTAAGGAAACTCAAACCTTAGAGTCTAAGTTCATGCAGTTGGGCATCTCAGAAAGAGGTGGGGTGGTAGCTAGTATCGAAGTAAGGGCCACCTTCCTGGAGGAGATCAAGATCAAACAAGTGGAGGATGGGGATTTAGAGGAGTTTAGAGAGAAGATTGCGGTTGGTAAGGCACAAGAGACCACCCTTGATGCGGAGGGTGTACTCTATGTTAAAGGAAGAATATGTGTTCCTAGAGTAGATGGCTTAATTGAGAAATTATTGACAGAGTCTCATGGTTCGCGATATTCTATTCATCCAGGTGTGACCAAGATGTATAGAGATCTGAAGCGAATTTATTGGTGGCCGGGCATGAAGAAAGACATAGCGGAGTTTGCGGCAGAGTGTCAAAATTGTCAAGAAATGAAGTATGAACATCAAAGGCTCGGTTTACTTCAAAAAATGCCAATTCCAGAATGGAAGTGGGAAAGAATAGCCATGTATTTTGTGGTTGGGCTTCCCAAGACCTTGGGGAAGTTTGATTCTATTTGGATTGTGGTTGATAGATTGACTAAGTCAGCCCATTCTATTCCGGTCAGAATAGATTATAATGATGAACAATTGGCTAAAGTGTATGTGAAAGAAATAGTGAGGTTGCATGGGGTGCCCCTCTCTATCATCTCAGACCGTGGTACCCAATTCACATCCAAGTTTTTGGTACCTAATTCACCTCCTAGTTTTGGAGGAAGTTGCATGATGAATTAGGAACAGAACTGACCTTTAGTACAACATTTCATCCACAAATGGATGGACAATCGGAGAGGACCATTCAAGTATTGGAAGGCATGTTGAGAGCATGTGTGATCGATTTTGGAGGACATTGGGATAAGTTCTTACCTTTGTGTGAATTCTCTTATAACAATAGTTATCACTCTAGCATTGATATGGCACCATTCGAGGCACTCTATGGGAGGGGATGTAGATCACCCATATTTTGGTTTGAGGCTGGAGATGTGAAACCATTGGAGGTTGATTTAGTGAGGGATGCTCAAGATAAGGTGGGGGGTATTCTAGCTAAGCTTCTAGCAACCCAGAGTAGACAAAAGAAGTATGCAAATCATAAGGTAAGAGACATGGCGTTTCAATCTGGTGAAAATGTTCTTCTTAAGGTATCACCCATGAAAGGGGTGATGAGATTTGGCAAGAAGGGTAAGCTAAGTCCTAGATACATTGTTCAATTTGAGATTCTTGAATGTGTGGGACCGGTGGCGTATAGATTGGATTTACATCGTAATTTATCGGGGGTTCATCCAGTATTTCATGTGTCCATATTGAAGAGGTATCATGGCGACGGAAATTATATCATCAAGTGGGACTCAATTGTGTTAGACAATGACCTCCAATATGAGGAGGATCCGATTGCAATTCTTGATCGTAATGTACGTAGGTTGAGGACCAAAGAGATTAAGTCTGTGAAAGTTCAATGGAAGCATCATCCATTTGAGGAAGCTACTTGGGAAACCGAGAGGGACATGCGAGAGAAGTATCCCCAATTGTTCTCCGAATCAGGTACTACTTCATTCCTTCCTTAGCCTATTTTCCTAAGTTTTGTCACTCGAGGACGAGTGATGGGTAAATTGGTATCTATTGTAACGACCTGTTCCTGTCGTTATAGAAAAGCCAACGGGGGAAAATTTGGGGATGGAAAACTTTTTCGTAGTATTGGGATTTTTCCAAACTTGTCTAGATTTGGATGAAATCAGAGTCCTTGAAGTGTGGGGAAATGTCGTAACAATCACGTGAGTTGTTTTATATTTTGATTACGTGAATAGTTAGAAAACTTATTAACGAACCCGTACGACTTTATGGAATTGAATTAGGGCGAGTAGAACTCCCGGAATCGATCTTAGCATAAATGGTATTTTCTGATCGTCGTGGGTTAGAGGTGTGTTGTGAAATGGGATTTTGGAATTTCTTCAATTGAATCTCTTGTTCCGTTTGGGCCGCCTTGGAGGGAGTTTGATCGCTCTGGCAGGGTCGTTACAACGGAATGATGGCCGTTGTGGTGGGTACGACGAAGCTCAAAATCGTAGGTGAAAGACGAAGGGCTCACTGTTGAGCGGAAGCCGCTGGGGCGGGGTTTGTGGTCGCTTTGGCGGGGCCACTACAATGGAATGAGAGCCACTGCAGCGGACCCAACGTAACTTAAACTCGTTAATAAACCTCTAAACGACCTCATTATGCACTTTTCGACCTTTTGAGCTAAGGAACGACCCCAAGGCGACTCCTACTTGTTTTCCACCATTATTGAGGCTAAAAGTAAGGTTTCCACTCCCCGAATCTGTTTTTTATCCGTAGAACGTAATATAATGGGTGAATATTGATGGGAGAGGATTTTGTTATAGATTCTATGGTGGAAACAATCCTAATTTGGATAATTTGGATTATGAGTTTGATCTAGGGTTCATAGAATTGTTATAGTTTCAGGTAATTGGCGATTGTTTGTTGATTCCTGTGTTATTATGATTGTTTGTAGACCAAGAACAAGCGGAACGAATCCGTAAAGGGAAGGATCAAGTTTCTTAGGGTTTCAAGCTTGTTTCGAGGTAGGTGATGGTTGTGATTCTATGATTGTGTAATGTATGTTTGTTCTTGCTTCATTATGATACTTGTATATGTATGGATGTTGCAATGTTGATCACACTTGTTGTAAATGAGTTAGATGAATTATTATTTCCATGAAATTGTGACTTGAATGTATAATCTTGAGGATATAGTTGTGTTTGTGATTGTGGTGTGTGAATGGGATCGGTTGCCATGTTCTGGCATAAAATGGGATCGGTTGCCACGTTTCGGCAGAAATATGGGATCGATGCCACGTTCCGGCATGCTAACTATTTGGGTTTGGGTTCCATAAGAGGACCAATGATTTGATGTAAATTGTGAAGTTGCTCGTTGTTCGTAAATGTTGATAATGTTGTATATGTTGATATATATATGCATGTGCTTATAATGTTGTTTGACCTGTTTATGTTGCACTAGTGGGATAGCCGCGTGATCCTACCAGTACACTGTGGTTGAGTACTGATATTACACTTGCTCTTATTTTTGTTGAGTACAAGGCATCTTCAAGCGGCTACTGACAGATCTCGCTTAGGGGATCTGTGATCATTGCTTCGAATTCAAAGGTGAGCCAATTCATCCGGGCTGCCATGGGGTTCTCTTTCGTCTATGTCCACCATTTCCGAACTTAGACATTTGTTTTAGCTAGTTGATTTGTTCATTAGTTGGGGTTTGTATCCCTTTCTTGTTTAGACTTGGTTCATTGTTAGAATGTTTTGGTATATTGACATTCAGGTTCTAGGTTATTCTTCCGCATTGTTAGTTATTATTGTTAGACTTTTGTTAGAGTTTATGGGAACTCTATTTTTATTTCCTTAGTGTTTGATTTAAATGCCTTAGTTATTGCTTTAGTTGCTTGGTTTGGGTTGTAGTAGTGGTTCTCCCACCGGAGTGTTAGTGTGGGTGTCAATCACGACGGTCTGGGTCGTGACAATGAAACCCAACAAAGAGTTGGGGTCGAACCCACAGGGAGCGGTACAAGTTTGAATTCAATTATGAAGTTACAAACGTGGTCTAATCGAATTTAGGTATAGAAATTACCGAATTCAGTTAGATAAGTAAAAGGGGTTGGCACGAATGTCAAATGGGGGGGACTGGTTTGTTAATTAACAGCTCTAGCAATTATGAAAATAGGGGAATCAATAAGTAGAGAGGAATTATCAGGGATGTGATCGATTATAGGCTAATTTCGCTATATGAGTAATTGGAGTTTACTAACACTTGCTGAATCTCAGTGAGTAGGCTAGACGATAGATGCAATAGCTTTCTCTCAAACAACTATTACGATTCAGACGAGTTCTCTCGAACCTCGACAAGCATAGCACTAAAAGCATCCCAATACCTCAATTTCTCTACTCTCTCAAGCTAGATAGGTAGAATCGAGTTTAGAATTCACTCTCTCGAGCCGAACCTACAACAACCCAATAACTACAATCATCAATCGAAAACCTTAGTTCTAGAACTTCTCTCTCAAGCAAGACTAGAACACTAAATTAAAATTGTATTTGTAACTACAATTCATAGATTAATACACAACTATCAATTAAATCCATTTCAAATCAGTATTTAAATCAGTAAACAACAATACCCATAAGCTAATTAAAACAAATAATGAAATGATCACACCCCAAGAATTGGAGTTTTAGCCACACATCATAAAAAGGAAGAAACAATTACCAATTATGTTATCCATGAATTGGGCAATGGTTCTCAAATCTCTACAATGCTTCAAATCAACTTAATTCAAAAACCCAATTGAAAATTCCTCAAAATCAAGTCTCAAAAGCTCTAAGTTTTACAATGGAAAACTCAGGAGAATAACTGGATTCGACTTGATAGGACTCATCTCCCTTTTCAGCTTTTTAAATTTCAATTTATAGTTTCCCAAATTTTGGCCTTTAGGCCTATTAGGCGAAGTAAGTCGAGCATCGTCGACCAAGTCGGCGACGCGCCCATTGCTCCACTCCATCACCAGTTTGCCTTGGCTATTTATCCTCAGGGTTCTGTGACTTTAGGTGATCAGGATAGAGATCGCTGATCCGTTTCCATCGCCAAGTAGGTTTTTTCCAAGGGTTGGCATACTAGAACTTTTGGCGAGATGAAGATCCACTCGGCGGTTCGCCGAGTAGTCTTGGCGATCACCAGGACTGCGTTTCTTCAACTTCTTCAGCTTTCTTCTCTCCTTTTTGCCCGATAATGTCCTTGCCTTGCTCCTCAGCATTCAATATTGCAAATCAACACTTTAATATCAGTTCAGAGGATAAATTAGGCATTGAGGACACTAAAACTATGAAAACAAAGCCCCAAATGAGTCGAAATATCAGACTCATCATACCCCAAAACTAATTGTTACAAGACACCACTCAGCAGAAAAACCTGAGAATACTATGATTTCTCAGATCCAACAGTTTTCAAGCGGAGTTGTTTCTATCTCTTTCCAAAGTTCTCTTAGCCAAAGAGTCTCCACATCATCATTTATTTCGCATACAATCCCTTAGCATATCATAAATATAAAATTCATAGAATGATGCGGAATTAAATTTTTTCTTTACAATCGAAGTCTTTCATAAAAGAGAATGAGAGTCTAGACATTGTCTCATTTAGCCATCTAAATACAGTCGAATAACGAATAGGGACACAACCCTTACAATAGCTCTCAAATGACATACTAAAAGAAACTACTAAGTAAAGATACTCGTCCTTGAATCTTGAGGACTCACAAACTAGCAAAGGAGATTATCTATCCCAAGCTTGAACCAATATGAGATCACCTTCAAGAACCAAACCCTACACTCATAGAAAATGTAGAAATATGGGTTAGCACAAAAATGTACTAAGGATGGAAGTCATGCATTAAAACCTTTAAAACATGATAAAAGGGACATTTTAGTTGAAACCATGCTATATTCCAATTTGAACATCTTCTTTGAAAGAGTTGGAAAACATCACTCATAAAGCAACTCATATATAGTTCATCATAGAACATAGGATAACAACATAATCATAAGCATAGTCTCCAATCATAGACATAGTGCAAATATCAATCATCATGAGAGATAATGCACATACATAGTCAAATACCAAGATTATCTCACCATAATAGAATCATCACCTAAGTTGTAACACCCCTAAATACTAGACCAACATTCGCATGTCGATACACCATTGCTTAATTACTAGAATATATTTTATTCTCATTTTGGGAATTTGAAATTTTGTGATATTTGCAACCTTGCTTAGCATAATTGTGAATCGTAATTTAAGGTATTGTATGGGGTATTTACGTAATTTTCTAATTAGAATTACATATAAATTGAAAGTGTTGGTATTAGGTATATACATATAGGTATATATGTATGCTTTTTGGGCAGCCTACTTTTATTTGGGCAGCCCTTTTAGTGACAGCTGCACATGTGACTAGCCTCACTTTTGAGACTATATTTTGACACCACTTCTAGTAAAATTCATCTCACCTGAAGTATAAGAACCTTAGAACATTATCTAACAAGTTGTTATTCAAATTCACAAGAGAAAAATTTGGGCCTTTTGGCTGGAATTCGAGACACACACTTCTTTTTGGTAAGTGACGAAATCTGTTTCTGAGCTGGGTAGTGCTTGGTATTTTATGTATATCTCTTTCTATAGAACTTAGTTTACAGTGAATAAATATGATTCGGAAAGCTAAGTCGTATACCTACAACTCTTATGTTTATGTAAAACTCTAATTGAGCTGTTATGGATTCGAAATATGGGACGCAACATAGGACAAGTTCTGTCCAGATTTCGGAATTAGAAATCCTGTATGATCAACTATTAGTGTTTTGATGATATATCTTTGTACAAAATATATTTTGCAGTGATTCTTGATTGTTTGCAACCTTAAGATATGTACCTACATCTTTCATGAAGAGTATACACTCCATTTTTGCCGTTTTCCTTTTCAAATATAAGTTGCGACATGAGGTACTAGGCTGGCCAGAATTTCTGTTTTGGGAGCATAGTCGTATTTGTACAGGCTAAGCTTACTTGTGATGATAATCCTGTTTTACATAAATATTATTGAGCTGCTAGAAATTAAAGAAGTTATTTAATTTTAATTGTATTTTGAAGGTTGTATATACTCGTGAACAAGTTGAGGACCTTGAAACGTTGGTTGGTCTACGATCTGAACTCGCGAACTTGTGTTGGACTGTTTCTTTGCTAAAGCACTGAGATTTGTGTATAAACTTGTACTTG
>NW_006239111.1:663951-669437 GCF_000226075.1 Solanum tuberosum | reverse complement strand
GTCACTCTTGGCATGCCTCTTGGTTCGGATCATTTGCCATCTTGACTCTGGATTTTTAGTCCGTCTTAAGAATGGAAGTTGTCAATTTTAAGTATGAACTAGAAAGCCATTTTTAATATGGTTCTTGGTTCTCTTGATTATTGGGCTTTGACCCTTCTTGATACAGGGCGTCGGCCCTTCTTGATATCTGCTTGTGCTTGGTGTGACGACATAATGTATGTATTGAGCGAGCCTTGTTGTTGAATCTTTTGGAAAATGGTGCTATGAGCGTTCTTGACAATTGGATCTTTAAATATTGAACTTGATACTCTTTACACATTGCTTACTTGATTTATTTATTATATTCAATTATGCTGCCCATGACTTGAGAAAGGTAACTTGGTGAATCTGAGGGCTCCGAACCTATAGTTTTTGCACCACTAAGCTATATGCTTAGCGACAGTTGATTCTATCGTAGGGAATGTCGAGAGGATTCATGGAGCTAGCCATGGGAGATGAAGATTTTGAGAGCTTTAAGGAAGATCACATTTGCATATAGGCATCTATATTTTGTATAAACCTTGGGACTTGACATGATCTATGTGTTGTATATTTACATGAAATTTTGAGGACTAATTTGATCATGTCACCATGGGTTGTAATATAAGTATGTCTATATGTTTTGTTCTTCTGCGGTGTGTAAACCCAAGTCTTGTAATATACGAAATTTACTATTAGTTTTGAATGTTTGTGTGAAGCATGAACTGGCTGATTTCGGTACTCGAAAGTTGGTAATATTCTTGTTATCTCATCCTTAAGTGTGAAGATAATATATGCATGAAAAGCTCGTCAGTTATTTTCTTATATTATTCTGGGAGGGTTTCTCCATCATAAGTTAAATTCTGCGCCATGTCAATTTTAACATCAAGTAAATGTTTAAATGGGCAAGATGTATATCCTTAACTTAATTATTCGTTACGAACCTGATCCCTCTATTAGATTAAAATCAATATGCCCGTCGTTAATCTCTTTTAAATGTCGCAAGTATTAAATTAGGTTTCTCGTTAAGTGGTAGTATCCCTCCTAAAGGGTCGCTACATAAGTAACCCTAAGTTATACTTGTGCCATGCATAGATAAGATCCCATAACCCTATCTACACTAAGTACCACTTTTAGGTCACCATGCTCATACTTGTCATACATTAGTCTCATCCATAGTTAATACTCATAGACAAGGAAACATTCATATTCATTTGCTCATGTCAAGGAAGTCAATCATAACAACAATCCAAATTGAGCATGCATTAATTCATAAATCATCATAATGTAATGAAACCACACCATGGCTACTCTCAAAGTCTACTTGTGCCATGTATGAGTGAAGTCCCATACCCTCACTCATACTAAGTAGATCTTTTTGAGCAGTCATTAGTCATAGTTCATGTTTCATGTTCATAGTTCATTTAAATAAGACAAACACACCATGGCTACTCTCAAAGTCTACTTGTGTCATGTACGAATGGAATCCCATAATATCACTCATACTAAGTAGATCCTTTGAGGAACCATAGCACATAACTCACTTTCTTGTTCATTAGAGGGAATATAGCCTTAACCGACATAGACCATATGAGCTACATGGAATCCGATGTCGTGTAACCCCACACCGAAAGAAGGTGTCCTACTTGCCTAAGGTATAACTAAATGTATTAGCTTTTAGGTGGATCCACTAGCTAAAGACCTATGTGGGCACATAGTTATGGGATAGGGAGATTGTTTTTAGATGCCCGACCTACTGTATTGACGGAGGAGCTTCCATCTCATGAGAATAATTTAGAGAACCCGACCTCTTGCATTGACGGGAGAGCCTCTACCTCACTTTCTATATCCACTCGCTTCTAAGCATTATTTCCCAAAATTACTTGTTTAGTCTTGAATTGGATTTACATGTTTGAAGGGGTATTTTACCCTTCGTTTAACCCAACTCATAAAGTAGCTCATAGATTCAAATAGGTGAGAATGGACTTTCAACCTTAGAATCTTCATTAATATGTGAGGAAAACTTTCACATTATGATCATGTGTTTGCATGAGAATGGACTTTCAATCAACACAATAGGATCATCATGGTCATGTACATTTCATGCATAGTAATGTGTAAAGGTGCATATGAGAACTAGACTTTCAATTGACACCATAGATATATCATATTCATGTTTGTGCATGGAGTGTGTGTGTGTGTGTAATTGTCCTTGCAATGACACTGTAACACCCCGTAACTAGAAAGAGCTAGAATGATAAAGAATGATTTTTGGAAATAATAAAAATCTGGAAAATTTGGTTAAGTTAAGTTAAGTTTGAGTTTTTGGTCAACTTCAAACAACCATAACTCCTAGATTAGGATGATTTAGGTGTGTTTCCAAATATCGTAGGAAACATCTTGGATAATCTTTCCAACGCCTCTGAGTTTGCGCGATTCCGAGTTTGTATGAGTGAGATATGCCCATTTGATGTTGGGCTGTTCAAATAAGGAAAGTCCAATCCGGATTTTAGAAGGACATTATGGTCTTTTCCATACCCTAAGACTTAATTTCACTTTTGGGTAATTAATTGGGGTCTAAACTGATAGGATTCATTTTATGCTTTTACAATATTGAGTTAGGGTTTTAGAGAAGTGAAAAGAAGAAGCGAAGAGAGGAGAAGAAGCAAGAATCGTCAAATTCTCCAAGCTAAGATCGTGGATTTTGTCGAGGGTTGATCCCTAAGAGGTATGTGAGGCTTTCATAATGTTGGGTTAGTTCACCCACCTGCCAAACATGTTTATTTCAGCGTGAATTCATCCTAAAAGAGTTTGAAAGTTGATGTTCTTGATATTTATTCTTGAATTTGATGCCGTTCTTAAATTGGGCTGAGATTGAGAAGTTTATGAAATCATTACGTCAAATTATTGAGTTGTTTGGAGTTAGGTTCTTAGGTACATTTGCTGGGTATCTGTATCTAAAAAGAATTTGGGAAAAAGAACCGAGATTGGGCGAATTGGGGCAGGAAAATGAAGAAGGAAAATAGTTAGGCAAATCTAGGTACTGGCTCTGCGTCGCGGACCTGCTCCCCAGATTTGGGAAAAGTTATTTCGTGTAGCAGAGCGGTCATAGACCGTTCTACCTCAAAAAGTATTTTTGCGACTAAAAAATTAAATACATCTCCACATCGCGGACCTGCTTTCAGACAGTGATTTGTTTTTATCTTTTCTCATTTTAGCTATCTAAAAACACTCCTAAACATCATGAGATCTATCCTATCACATATAACAATCCTTGAATCCATAATTCAATTCAAGGAAAGTTATAAGTCAAGTCTAAAAGTTAAGAAGCAAGTCAAGAGAAGTTTATAAAGTTTTCAAAAGTCTTTCACAAATGTTTTAACTTTGTTTTAAGATTTAAGTTTTAAGTTAAGCAAAGAGTAAAGAGTTGAGTTCATTTATCCAAAATTTATAAGGGAACTAAGTATTACCAAGAGTTCAAAATGTTTTCACATTTGAACAAGAAAAGGGAAACACCGATTTCCAAGAGAGCTTTTAAGCTATGTTTTGAGTAATTATCTCAAACCAAAGAAAGAAGTTTGTTTTAAAAACATATGAGCTAAGTATATTTTGGGAGTAGTATTGAGCACTGATATGGGGATGCAAGTTCATAATAAACAAGTCTCCATAAACCATGTAGCCATCATGGGAAGTAAAGGATAATACTTTTTAGATGATTCCATAAGTTCTTTTTAGCAAGAGACTAGTGGATCCACTTAGTTAAGGTGTTCTCTATGACGACAAAGTATATGACAGTTCTAGTAGCGTGGGCAAGACGATGTATCACCACTTAGGCATAGTGGTGGTTGTCAGTTAGAGAAACTCCCACAGAAACTATATTACTTTATTACATGAGTAAAGTTGAGTTTGTTATTGAATTTTATTTAACGAACTAAGTTGTTTTCTACTGTTTTAAATGCTTTCTATATATTGCATGTGTTTTATTGCTTTATATTGAGTTAAGTTGTTCATGAGTTGAGTAAAGCGAAGGTAAGTGTTTCTTTCAGTTCCTTTCAAGCTTATGTCGTGTTTTAGATTTCCCCTCACATACTCGTACATTCAATGTACTAATGCCATTTGGTCTACATCTTTTAATGATGCAGACAGAGGTAACCAGGATCAGCATCCAGCGCATCGTTGATTATATTTGAGCTCTAGAGTTTGTTGTTGAGCCTCCTTTCTTTCAGAGGATCCCTTTTTATTGCTTTTCAGTACTTAGTTCATTAGGATATCGTGAGTCTTGTCCCGACATCCATATCAGTTATTAGAGGCTTCATAGATAGACTGTTAGTAGTCAGTTGTCTTTACATTATTATTTCATATGTTAAGACTTGAGTTGCCATTTTGGCCAAGTTGAATGTTTGACCTTTAAACATTCTTAGTTATTTTATTTAACAGTTGAATTATCTTGCATTTGAGTTCTTTTCTTAATGAATAAAGTCTTCCGCTGAGTAAGTAAGTCAAGCCAAGGGTTCGCTTAGGGCCAACAATGGTTCTCGATTGCCAGCCTCGTCCGGGCTGTAGGCTCGGGATATGACAAACTTGGTATCAGAGCACAGAGTTCAAGAGTCCTAAGGAGTCTATGAAAGCCATGTCTGTAGAGTCTTAGTTATTGGTGTGAAGCGCGCCACATCTATAATTAGGAGGCAACAACATTTAGGAATTTCCTTCACTTTCTTCATACTCATTTTGTGCAATAGAGTTCATCTCTATACAATTTCTTTCTAACTCGTGCTTGCGCGTAACCGATTGTGAATTGGACTATTTTTTAGAGTGCTTCCATGGAGTGCTTCTTTTCCCGTGATCTAAGAGAAGCAAAGAGATGGTGCCGCCGGCATGAGGAGCAGGATGAGTTTATTCATTGTTGGGTTGCCTCGTCTGTCAAATAAGGAAAGTAAGGCAGTCATGCTAATAGGTGACATAGGCATAGCAAGGCTGATGATCCGTGTGCAACAAGTTGAAGAGGATAAGCTGAGGGATAGGGAAGAGTTTAAGAACAAGAGAGTTAAGATATCAGGGAATGAATCCGGGTAGCAAAAGAGTAAGGTGAACCGGTTTTCTTTCCAACATAAGCAGAAGGGACCTGCTCCATCATCTGCTAGTGCACCTGCACCCGGGAATAAATGTGAGTACAATAGTCAGAATTCCCATAATTTTAGAGTTAGACCTGAACAGTCGCAAGGTAGTATGGCACAATGGAGTACTAAGATTCCTACATGTGCTAAGTGTGGTAGGAACCGCTCAGGGATGTGTCATGATGACTCCACTGGATGTTTCAAGTGTGGCCAGAATGGTAATTTCATGCGAGAATGTCCAAAGAACTTACAAGGTAATAGTAATGGGAATTAGGTCAATAGAGCCCAGTCTTAATCAGTTGCTCCACCAGAAAGGGCTGCACCTAGAGGAGCTACTTCCGGTACTGGCGGAGG
>NW_006239111.1:662015-662418 GCF_000226075.1 Solanum tuberosum | reverse complement strand
ATCTCATGAGACAACATCTATGTTGGGAACCCGGACTTGCTAAACGTGAAGCCCCCACTCTCATTTTTCATGTTCACTCGGTGCTAAGCTCCAACTCCCTTTTTAAACATCTTTAAGCCTTTATTTAACATTAGTTCATAAAATAGGCTTTACGGACTTAATCCCTCATATCATATAGCTCAAAGGTTTCTAAGATGAGAATGACATTTCATCATAGAACCTATGTGAGAATGACCTTTCACATAATCATACCATATTCATAACATAGTCTAGTTTAGAGTACAATTGAGGAAACCTTTCAAGAGACTCACTTTCACTAGATTATCATACCTTATTCATTCATTAATGTGTGTGTGTACATATGTGAGAAAGCCTTTCACATAAACACCTTTATACAACACAT
>NW_006239111.1:638752-661728 GCF_000226075.1 Solanum tuberosum | reverse complement strand
CCTTAGGGATTCTAGACCACACACCCCCACTTCATCATAGGAGACAAGGACACATTCAACATTGAATAGGTACTCCTAACATGTATATGATCATACATTCATATAGGGGTCATATAGGTAGGGGTCATTCCACAATAGTACCTAACATAATCAATCATGTAGACCACACCTTATCCCTAACATTATCATTCATATTATACTCCTCATCATCAACACACTTTAAACATCATGATAGCATGGAGGATTTCATGCATAACCTTCATAGCACAACTTCATAAACATATGCATCATAATCATCAATTCACTTCACATCTATTGCCTTCAAGGCCATGATCTCAACATGCATAATTGTTCAAGAAGTAAACACCTCCACCATAAGTGGATCAAACCTCACAATATCAATTCTCATACTATAGACTAGAACTTAGTTCAACTTACCAATTCTCCAAGCCATGATCACCATGGATCAATCCTCAACAATTCATAATCAATTGACAAAAGTAGCAATAGGAATCAACAATGTAATTCAATATCATAAACATAGTCTAAGTACAATTCCATAAACAAAGGGATTAACCCATAACTTTGCCCATAAGGCCATAATCCTCAACTCATCAATATACCAATAATTCAACATGAATAAGTATAGATAATCATAGGAAACATCAATACAATCTAATCTAAATATAATTTCATCAATAGAGATCATATTCACAAAGACCCACATCATAGGCCAACTTTTGAGAATTTGGGGATCATGGGTTCTTCAAAAATTCCTTTGAAAAATTATTTTAAAAACCTTAATTCCACATGAATTCATCAATAGAATGATTTAGAAAATCATTTGACAAGGAACCCATGTTAAGATTGAAAATTGGGAAGTTTGGTCTTTGAATCACTTTTGAAAATCTTTGATAGAACTCCTTGAATGAGAGGCTATTCAAGAATCAAGAGTCACCATACCTTAATTATTGAAGACCCATGAAATTGAAAAAGAAATCGTAAGTTTCTAGAAATTAAATTCTGAGACAGTGGAGTCCGCAACATGTCCGCGATGCGGACCAAACTTTTGGCCTATGGTGGAACTAGTCCGCGACGCGGACATGCTCCTTCCATGAGCATTTCTCAAGCTGCCCTGGCAGCTTGCTTGGCCAAGGTTTGGGGGTCCTCCTCGGGGGTCCCTTAGGGTGGCCCCCGGGGTGTCGTATTCGAACGTTTTGACCCTATGAACATATATTAAGACACTAGGGTCACCTCCACTGATTTTAGACTCCAAACAACACATAAAAACATGAACAACATACTAGAACACACCAACACGTAAAAGACTAGTTTCCGAACGTCTTGGTCGTCCCTTGACGTTTGACTTCCAAACTCTTTAAAACTGACTTAAAAGGCTATTCTTCATTATTTTGACAATTTATTAATGCATAAAACCCATGTGAGGCTCTACTTTATCCTACTTTATTTTGAGGGTTGACCCAAATGTGATATTCCAAAGACAACATTTAGGACCCATTATGGTCATTATGAGTTCCTAGTTAATTCCTTTGGTTTGACCAATGCACCTGCAGCATTCATGGACCTTATGAATAGATTATTCAAGCCTTATTTAGATATGTTTCTTATCGTCTTCATTGATGACATACTAATATATTTAAGGAATGAGGAAGATCATGCTAGTCATTTCAAAATAGTTCTCCAGACTCTAAAGGATAGGGAGTTGTATGACAAGTTCTCTAAGTGTGAGTTTTTGCTTGAGTCTATGGCATTCTTAGGCGACATTGTTCCGATGATGGAATTAGAAGTGACCTAGAAAATAAAGGCAGTGCAAAATTGGCCTAAACCCACATCCCTAACTGACATTAGGAGTTTCTTGGGTTTGGCTGGCTATTATAGAAGGTTCGTAGAAGGGTTCTCAGCTATTTCATCCACTATGACCAGGTTAACTCAGAAAACAGTGAACTTTCAATGGTCTGAAGCTTGTGAGAAAAGCCTTCATGAATTGAAAAAGAGATTGACTACTGCCCCAGTATTGACCTTACCAGAAGGTACTCAAGGTTTTTTCATATATTGTGACGCCTCTAGATTTGGTTTGGGTTGTGTCTTAATGCAGAATGGCAAAGTTATAGCATATGCCTCCAGACAATTGAAAGTTCATGAGAAGAACTACCCGACCCATGATCTAGAGTTGGCTGTAGTGGTTTTTGGTTTAAAAATATGGCGCCATTATCTTTATGGTGTTCATGTGGATGTGTTCACTGATCACAAGAGTATTCAGTATGTGTTTAATCAGAAAGAGCTTAATCTCAGGCAAAGAAGGTGGTTAGACTTACTCCAGGATTATGACGTAAGTATTCTATATCACCCAGGTAAGGCTAATGTTGTTGTTGATGCCTTCAGCAGGTTATCTATGGGTAGTACCGCCCATTTTGAGAAAGATAAGAAAGAGTTAGCAAAAGAGGTGCATAGACTTGCACGACTAAGAGTTCGACTAATGAATTCAACAGAAAGAGGAGTAGTGGTGATGAATGGGGCTGAATCATCATTAGTGTCAGAAGTAAAAGAGAAGCAATACCAAGATCCTTTATTGCTTGAATTAAAGGCAAGTGTTCATAAGCAAAAGTGATGGCTTTTGAATAAGGGGAGATGGTGTTTTAAGGTATCAAGGTAGATTGTGTGATTTATTTCAAGGGTAATTGGTATGATCACCTATCTCTCATGGAGTTTGCTTACAACAATAGTTACCATGCTAGCATCCAAATGGCTCCATACGAAGCTCTTTATGTGAGAAGATGCAGATCTCCTATTGGATGGTTTGAAGTTGGTGAAGCAGGGTTGATAGGACCAGACTTAGTTCATCGAGCTATGGAGTAAGTGAAAGTGATTCAAGAAAGGTTGAAAATAGCGTAGAGTCATCAGAAATCCTACACCATGGAGAAATCAGTTTGTAGAGGAAGCTACTTGGGAAGCTAAAGAGGATATAAAATAGAGATACCCACATCTCTAACGAATCCGGAGAAGTTCCAAATTTAGGTACTAACCCTTTTCTTGGCATTCATATTAAGTGGGCATGTTGTGTTTATATTTTACTTGTTGGATGTTTGAGTCGAATGTTACATGTTACACCCTTATCATATTAAGAGTAATCTCATTTGAGGATGAATGTTCCCAAGGGGGAGATATTGTAACACCCCATAATTAGAAAGAGCTAGAATGAGAAAGAGTGATTTTTGGAAATAATAAAAATCTGGAAAATTTGGTTAAGTTAAGTTAAGTTTGAGTTTTTGGTAAACTTCAAACAACCATAACTCCTAGATCAAGATGATTTAGGTGTGTTTCCAGATATCGTAGGAAAGATCTTGGGATAATATTTCCAACGTCGCTGAGTTTGTGCGATTTCGAGTTTGTATGAGTGAGATATGCCCATTCGAAGTTGGCCTGTTCAAATAAGGAAAGTCTAATCCGTATTTTAGAAGGGCATTATGGTCTTTTCCATACCCGATGACTTAATTTCGTTTTTGGGTAATTAATTGTGGTCTAAACTGATAGGATTCAGTTTGAGCTTTTACAATATTGAGTTAGGGTTTTAGAGAAGTGAAAAGAAGAAGAGAAGAGACGAGAAGAAGCAAGAGTCGTCAAATTCTCGAAGCTAAGTTCGTGGATTTTGTCAAGGGGTGATCCCTAAGAGGTATATGAAGCTTTCATAGCATTGGGTTCATTCACCCACGTGCCAAACATGTTTATTTCAGCATCAATTCGCCCTAAAAAGTTTGAAAGTTGATGTTCTAGATATTTATTCTTGAATTTGATGTCGTTCTTGAATTGGGCTGAGATTGAGATGTTTCTGAGATCATTACGTCAAATTATTGAGTTGTTTGGAGTTAGGTTCTTAGGTACATATGTTGGGTATCTGTATCTAAAAAGAATTTGGGAAAAAGAACCGAGTTTGGGAGAATTGCGGCTGGAAAACGAAGAAGGAAAATAGTCGGGCAAAACTGGGCACTGGCTCTGCGTCGCGGACGTGCTCCTCAGATTTGGGAAAAGGTATTTTGCGTCGCAGAGCGGTCACGGACCATTCTACCTCAAAAAGTATTTTCGCGACCAAAAATTTAAATACATCTCCGCATCGCAGACCTGCTTTCAGACAGTGATTTTTTGACCTTTTCTCATGTTTAGCTATATAAAAACACTCCTAAACATCATGATATCTTTCCTATCAAATCCTTGAATCCATAATTCAATTCAAGGAAAGTTATAAGTCAAGTCTAGAATTTAAGAAGCAAGTCAAGAGAAGTTTATAAAGTTTTCAAAAGTCTTTCACAAACGTTTTAACTTTGTTTTAAGACATAAGTTTTAAGTTAAGCAAAGAGTAAAGAGTTGAGTTCATTTATCCAAATGTTATAAGGGAACTAAGTATTCTCAAGAGTTTAAAATGTTTTCACATTTGAACAAGAAAAGGGAAACACCGATTTCCAAGAGATCTTTTAAGCTAAGTTTTGAGTAATTATCTCAAACCAAAGAAAGAAGTTTTGTTTTAATAACATATGAGCTAAGTATATTTTGGGAGTAGTATGGAGAACAGATATGGGGATGCGAGTTCATAATAACTCAAGTCTCCATAAACCATAGAGCCATTATGGGAAGTAAAGGATCATACTTTTTAGATGATTCCTTAAGATGCTTTTAGCATAAGACTAGTGGATTCACTTAGTTAAGGCGTTCTATATGACGACAAAGTATAGGACAATTNNAGTGTGGGCAAGACGATGTATCACCACTTAAGCTCATAGTGGTGGTGGTTGGTTAGAGAAACTCCCATAGAAACTATATTACTTTATTATATGAGTAAAGTTGTTTCTACTGTTTTAAAGGCTTTCTATAAATTGCATGTGTTTTATTGCTTTATATTGAGTTAAGTTGTTCATGAGTTGAGTAAAGCCAAGGTAAGTGTTTCTTTCAGTTCCTTTCAAGCTTATGTCATGTTTTGGATTTCCCCTCACATACTCGTACATTCAATGTACTGATGCCATTTGTCCTGCATCTTTTAATGATATAGACACAAGTAACCAGGATCACCATCCAAAGCATCATTGATTCTAGTTGAGCTCCAAAGTTTGTTGGTGAGCCTCCTTGCTTCCGTAAGATCCCTTTTTATTGTTTGTCAGTATTTAGTTCATTAGGATATCGTGAGTCTTGTCCTGACATTTATCTAAGTTATTAGAGGCTTCATAGATAGACAGTTAGTAGTCAGTTGTCTTTATATTATTATTTCATATGTTAAGACTTGAGTTGCCATTTTGGCCAAGTTGAATGTTTGACCTTTAAACATTCTTATTTATTTTATTTAACAGTTGAGTTATCTTGCATTTGAGTTCTTTTCTAAATGCATAAAGTCTTCCGATGAGTAAATAAGCTAGGCCAAGGGTTCACTTGGGGCCAGCAATGGTTCTCAAGTGTCAGCCACATCCGGGGTGTAGGCTCGGGGCGTGACAAACACAACCACAACATTATCATCATAGACACTTCCCTCTCAAAGTGTTCATATACATGTGCATAATATCACAATCATGCATCATTCACATATATTGCATTCAAGGATCATAGACCATATTAAATCAACACATCTATCATTCATTATCTTAGACATGGACATAATTGTAATTCAAGTACTTCATTCGTTGCATGCATAAGTTCATGTAATCATATTGTAGGTCATGTGGGTAAAGTACTTCCACAATAATACCATATACAATTCAACATGCATATTAGCTTCAATCTTAAATGCCTCACCATTCATAGCTCATTCATATTAGCTATTACCCTTAGGCCCTAGAAGTCATCTTCATATTACAAGCTTTACTCTCAAGCATTACCTCACATGGTCATCATGTAAACCTAATTCTCAAGGTACACTAACCACATTCTTCATTCTTGATCAATTAAAGTCATTTAATATCATATAAAGCCTATCTCAATACTACTCAACTATGACCCATCATATAAGCCCTAATCAAGTTCATTCATGTCTACAAGCTTTACTTATAATCAATTCATATCTTGGTAATCTAATCTAAGGCAATTCATAAAGAAATTCATCAATCTTAGAAGATCACATCTAGCCCCTCAATTTGCCTCATTCATGGCACAACATTAGGATATATCAATTTTACCCTAGAATTTTAGGTTAATCAAGAATACATCTATATTGATACAAAAATCATGAAATTACATTATAATCAACCCACATCCACTCAATTGGAACAATTACCACATACATAACTCTATCACATTCTACTAGTATCAACCAATACCCATACTTGAGATCCAATTTGGGGGGAAAGGGAAATCCATGGATTCTTGGGTAATTCATCATTAAAAAAGTAGTAATTCATCAATATAATCATAATATAAATCAATTATGTCATTGAAATCGTTTTTGAAAAAGAACCCATGGCTTAGATTGAAAACCCACTTTTGGGAATTTGAGAACTTTGAAATCTAATTTTGGAAGGGCTCTATGGGTGAAGACTACCCATAGATGAAAAGCCACCATACCTCTTTGAATATTCTTCATGAACTTTGGTAGGAAAGTTGATTTCTTGAACCCTAGACTTCAAATCCTTCTTCTTCTTCAATGGAGGTTTCCTAGAGAGAGAAATATTTGAGAGGAGAAGAACTTTTGATTTGATTTGGGTCTTGCGGGTTAATGAAGTAAAAGGGGTTCTTTAGGACTTAAAATAGTTTATATATGTGAAATAAAACAATTAAAATCAACCCCATTAATTAATTAATTAAAAAGGAAATTACTAAAATGACCCTCCCTTGGCAGCCTACTCACAGGCACCATGAGAGGACCTCACGAGTCGTGGTCAAGACCATGAGTCGTGGTCCTCGGACAGTGGCTATGGCTTGGGAGTCTTGGTCTCTAAAGTTGAAGGAATGGCCACGAGACCTCCCACGATCTGTGGTCAAGACCACGAGCCGTGGTGAAGGTCATGGTCTTGAGGCAGCATCTAGGCTTCAAAGCCTTGCCTCCCACACACCTAAGGGGCCTTCACGAACACCCTTCACTAATCGTCAAGGGCACCACGGCTCATGCTGGTGCCCGTGGTCCCTTAACCAGTAGCTCCTCTAACATCTCATGCCTCCCATGAGGCTAAGGCAACCCCACGAGCTTTCCCATGGCCCGTCGTCATCACCACGAGCCGTGAAGTGGCTCGTGAAGGGAAGCCTTGGCTTGGCACCTTTGGGAGTGCACTGCCTCACCAACCACGGGTGGCACCACGACTCGTGGTGGCCACCACGGGTCGTGAAGACCATCGTGGTCATGGTAGACAGTGGTTAGTCTAGTTTTAGGCAGCCTTGGCTCCCTAGCTATGGCCTTCACCCAAAACCCTTGGCCCTTGCCCTTAACCCTTGATGTTAACCCTCACATTTTGGCTCTAGTTAATCCTTCTAATTTCCGAGGTGTTACAGAAATACAAACTGTGAGGCATTCAGTCTCCTCATTTCCTACTAGAGTTGAAGCCGTTAATTTGGCTCTAGGATCCCGCAAGCCAAATACTCTGCTGAAACACCTCCTCCAACAGAAGTCAATGATGATCAACCTCAATACCCCACTTACTCGTCATTAGGTGGAGAGCTAGATGTTTTGACACAAAATTTTCAGATTGATAAAGAAAATCTTAGGAAAGAATTTTATTCACAAGGAAATGTTCTAAAAAGAAAAGGGTTTTTTAACAAATTACAAATCGAAGAAAGACAAAACCTTTAAGAAATTTACTATAATTTTCTAAACTCTTTTCAAAAACAATTTAATTTCTTCGAATGGTTTGAGGCTTATGCTGATTATCACAAAATAGATTTTTCTTTTTCAAAATCAATTAATGTTTCAAAGTTATGGAAAACCATAAAGAGGGGAGACGTAACATTTGAACTTCCCCCATCAGAAGGCTTTACAATGTCCTTTGGTGATAACTTCATTATTGCAACTCCTTTTAAAAGAAAAATTGACAACTAAACCATTAAAGGAAGAGATATTAAATGTAACACCCCGGAAACTAGTAGGCTTAACTATAGCTTGTCGTAGGTGTTAGAGTAGTAAAATTTGCTTCTCGAACTTAAAATGAAGTGTTTAGGGGCTAAACGTCAAGGTACGACCCCGCAAGGAACAACCAAGGGTCCTTGAGGAGGACCCTAAAGTCTACCCCAAAATTGCCCAAAAAGGTGACCTACTGATGGGAACTTACGGGGCGTAGGTCCATCCACACCTCGTAGGTGAGCTTAGTATCTCAAGCCCCCACTCAACAGGCTGCAGACCATAAGCCACGCCCAACCAAGACGGGTCGTGGTCCTACCCATGGTTCATGAGTCATGGTCGCGGGTCATGCCTACAATTATGTCCCAAGGTCGGCTAGTGTAGGGGTAGTTTAGGTAATTCCTTTTTAGGTTAGTTTGAAGTGGAGTCATTTCATATTGTTTTAATATACCTATATAAGAATTTTTAATTCATTAACCAACCCATTCACCTCATAAAATCCCAAGACCCAAATCCATAACCAACTTTCTGCAAATAAATTCTCTCTAGAACTCCAAGGAAGAAGAAGAAATGTGAAGCTAGGGTTGAAGAATCAAGATTTTCTCCTCAAATTCATGGTGAATCTTCAATAAGGTATGGTAGCTCTTCATCCATGGGTAGCCTTCACCCATGGAGACCCCTTCAACCCCCCCCCCCCCCCCCCAACTTTCAAAGTTAGAAAACCCCAAAAGTTAGGGTTTGACTTCAATCTCATGGATTCCTTTCAAATTCATTTTTTTAAAGGTTGAATTATATTTGTTTATGAATATATATAGATGATTTTACATGATTTTAAGTTGAATTCCTCAAGAATCCATGAATTTCCCTATTTTCCCAATTTGGATCTTAAAGTGTGGGTATTTCTATGTTGATCCAATTGAGTGGATAATGGTTGTTTAAGGTGTAATTACAGGATTTTAGTATGATTATACATGTATTCTTGATTAACCCAAGGTTTTAGGGTGAAATTGATATAGTTTGGTTTATGTCATGAAAGAGGCAATTGAGGGCTTAGATGTGATCTTCTAAGATTGATAAATTACTTTATGAATTACTTGAGATTAGAGTCACTAAATATGAATTACTTAAAATTAAAGCTTGTAGACATGAATTAATTAGATTAGGGCTTATAGGATAAATCATTACTATGTATAGTTGAGATTGAGTTTACATGATGATATATGATTATAATTGGTTAATAATGAAGCATGTGGTTAGATTATCTTGGGAATTAGGCATACATGATGACTATGTGAGGTGTTTCTTGAGAATAAGGCTTGTAGTATGAAGATGATTTCTAGGGATTTAAGGGTAAAAGCTAATATGAATGAGTTAAGAATGTTGAGGCTATAAGAGGGAAGCTATTATGTAGGTTGAATTGTACATGGCATTATTGTGGAACAACTTTACCCACATGACCTATAATATGAGTACATGAAATTATGCATGTAGTAATTGAACTATTTAAATTATGAGTATATCTATGACTAATGTAGTGAATCCTAGATGTGTTGATTTAATGTGATCTATGATCCTTGAATGCAAAATATGAGAATTATGCATGATTGTGAGATTTTGTATTATGCTTTATGAACACTTTGAGAGAGAAGTGTCTATCATGATGATATTGTTGTTTGTGTCATTGAAAGGACACTATCACCCACACACTACATGCATAACCATGATTATGATGATATATTGTGTTGATTGAAATTATGTTATCATGAACACATAATGAACATGATGTGAAAGGTTTTCTCACATATTGAAGATTCTAGGTTGGAAGTCAGTTCTCACCTAATTAAATCTAACATGAAGACATGGACGGTGAAAGGTTATTCTCACGCATGATCTAATTAGCTATCCTAATGAAACAAGTTATTATTCAATAAGTACTCCATGGGAATTATGCTTAGCATCGAGTGGATATTGAATATGAGATAGAGGATCTCCCATTAAGTAAGGCCGGGTTTCTAAAAGTAATCTCATGAGATGGAAGCTCCCCCATTAAGTAAGATAGGGGTTTCTAGTAGAAATCTCATTATCCCATAACTACGTGCCCCTATAGGTTATTTAGCTATTGGATCCACCTAAAAGCTAAAGCATATTAGTTCTACCTTAGGCAAGTAGGACACCTCTTTTCGGTGTGGGGCATGGCATCAGATTTCATGTTAAGCTCACATGGTCTACGTCGGCTAAGGCTAATTCCCACTATGATCAAGACTATGAGTTATGAACTATGGTTACTCAAGAAGCTCTACTTAGTATGGGTGAGGGTGTGTGACTTCATCCATGCATTACACAGGTAGGCTTTGAGAGTAGTTATGGTGTGTTCCTTTTATGTTATGATGATTTATGAAATGGAGTACGTTTAATGTGGATTGTTGCTATGAGTTGATTTCCTTGATATGACTATTATGTAAAGATGATATCAAAGAATGGTAAGTATGATTATGGTGGCCTAAAAGTGGTACTTAGTGTAGATGGGATTATGGGATCTTATAGGCATTGCACAAGTAAAGCTTAGGGCTACTTATGAGATGGTTCTATTATGCTATGATGATTTATATGATGAATATGCTTGTGACTTATGCTTTTTATACTAATGTGCATGATGATTCTCAAACTTAGTAAAGTGCATGTTTTTCAACTAAAATGTCCTTTTTAGCATGTTTTCAAGGTTTTTATGCATGGCTATCATACTTAGTGCATTTTTGTACTAACTCATATTCTCCTACATTTTCCCAAAGTGTAGGGTTTGGCGATATCGACTTCCATCCTCGTGGCTAGGTTCATAGTAGATCAAGAAGAGAAGTTATGGTGAGTCCTCATAGCATTTGAGGGCTTGACCACCATATTCTTTAAGTTCTTCCTTTATGTTTTAGACTTTTGTATGGGCTGCGTCCCAAAGTTTTAGTTTAAATGGCTATAGATGGTTTGAGACAAAGTGTAGACTTCCGCTTGTTTTATAAAAGATTTCGATTGTAAAGAAAAGTTTTAAATTTCCGCACCATTTTCTATTATCGTATGTTATGATATGCTAAGAGGCTTGTATGAGGCTTTCCGGAGTCTTGTACGCCGTGTCACATCTAGGGGGTACTTCTGGGTCGTGACATTAAAAATATTTTCGAACAAAATAATTACACAAATAAATATTTACATGGTCTAGGTAAACTTTTGATGTCAAAATAACACTCCACACCTACTACTACCTCAAAATAATACTTTTTCAAAACAAAGTATCTTTCAAAGTGTCCGACTTGACCCTGTAGGAAACCCAATTCTCAAGGACGGCCATACCATTCCAGATTTGACCAATGCTCTGATTTATACCATAAACTTGCATAGGGAATCCATGTATTTTTAGGGAAATGTCGTCTTAAATACTCAACAATATTAAGTGTAAAATACTTTCTCACTTTAGAGAATATAAAGATTATTTCCTCACTAGAATCTATGAAAAAATATATGGTAACCTCCCATATTGGAAAAATAAATTTCTAAATGGATTTCCTAAGTCTCTTAGGGACCTAGTCAAAGAGGAACTCCAAAACCTACACCCTGGTGATATTATTCCCTACAAACAAATTACTTATGGCCAGCTAACCAGCCTAATACAACAAGTTGTTCTTAAGATTTGTAGTCAAGATAAAATTTTAAGACAAATAGCAAAAGATCAGGCTCAAATCCGCCGAGATTTAGGAAGTTTATGTGAATAGTTTGGTCTTCCACCTTATCGAAAGAAATCTTTCCGAAAATTAACCCCAAGAAAAGAAAAATATACTTCCAAGTCATACTCAAAATTTACAAAATCAAAAACCCCTCCTCCAAGACTTCAGCAATCAACCAAAAAGACTACCCCTCCAATACCCAATATTGGTAATTTCTATATGTGTAATAAGCCTGGCCATATTGACAAATACTGCAAACTCTCCAAAAAGGTTAAAAATCTTAACCTTGATGAATCTGTCCTTAACCAATTCAGAATCTTACCGGAAGACGGTGAAAACTCTGATTATGCAGGAGATGAATTTGAAAATAGTTTCAACCAAATTGAAAATGACGACTTAGAGTCCTCTGAGTCTGAACAAGACTATACTAGCCAAGCTGAGGTCAATGTTCTCACTAGAGAACATGATCTCCTACTTGAGCTTATTATTAATTTACATGATTCAGACCAGTAAAAATAATATCTAGAGCAATTCAAAAGGGCTTTAGATAAACCTTCCACCTTTTCCTCTCATATATTTTCTCATCTTCAAGTGACAAACACCTACAATATTACTGATATCCTAAATCGATTTTCCTCCAAAAAATCAAAAGACATAACCATCAAAAATCTCCAGTCTGAAATAGCTTTACTTAAGGAATAAATTAGAGAAATCAAGCCTAGGCAAAATTTAGACCACCTTGTCCTCCAACAATTCTCGTCTTTACCTAATCTTTCCAAAGCAAGTAATCCAATAGATCATGGAGAAGAACAAGGTGATTTCATTAACTTTCTATCATGAGTCTCTATCTGTAGATAGCATATGGGGGTAACCCTTGTAGTAAATAAATCATTCATCCTAGATATTGTTGCCCTATTTGACACAAGTGTTGATCTTAATTGTGTCCAAGAAGGACTCATTCCTACCAAGTTCTTTGAAAAGACCAAAGAAGCCCTTAGAGCTGCCAATGGCAATAAACTAGGGATTAGTTACAAACTCTTTGATGACGAGGTTTGAACTTCTATAGGAGACTCTATTCTTTCAAATTCTACTTTGTTCGTGCTAGTAAAAGATATTACAAATCCTATAATACTTGGCACTCCTTTTAAAGAGGAGCTTATACCTTTCAGAGTGACTAACTAAGTAATCGAAATTGAAAGAATCAACATTTCCTTTCCTTTAAATAAACCTCGTATCAAGAAGGTTCTTTCCAACTTAAAACACAAGGAGGCCCAAATCAACTTTTTCAAACAAGAAGTCGCTTTCAAAAGGTTGCAACAACAACTACATGAACCTTCTCTCCAATCCAAAATCAAAACCTTAGATATCAAAATACAAAAGGAGCTTTGTGTGGATTTACCCACAACTTTCTAGAATAGTAAAAAAACACCTAGTTAGGCTTCCTTATGAGTACATTGATGAGACAACACCAATTGAAACCCTCCTACAATCCCACACAACATAAACCTTAGAAGAACAACATGCTTCTCTTGAACATCGAGGAATGACAACTACCTAGACAAGGAACTCAATACAGGGCACCTAAATCCATTTCTAACCCTCAAAACCAACAAACCAATCTGAAACACAACCTTCTAAATCTAACACCCTAGTCCAAAGGAAGACCATCCTGTGAATTAAAAGGTAGCACTAAGCCCCGCTCCAGCGACCTACTCCAGCCAAAGGAACATCTAAAACGCCAACACCACGAGCCCACAAACTACTTTGCCACCGAAAAATCTGAGCTAAACACCTCATCCTAAGGGAAACCAAGCCGGCAAGTGGCGTTTCAACATAGTCAACTAGAGAGTAGTGGCCAAGGGCACCAACCCTATCATAAACCAGGAAAGCTACCAAACATGACCAAAGAAAACCATGCATCCTAAACTAGAGCAAACTCAAAAATCCCACGTATTATCATGAACCCATCTTGAACATGAATCATCTTAGCAAGTTTCCCTTTCCCAACAGGGCTAAGGCTTGAAATCACCAATGAACACCACTATTGTGACTCTAAATCATACACCAGTCTCGAGGGCAATCACACAAAAATAAAGATCTAACACAATAGCTAGTCCACACACAACAAATGATCACATCTCTAATTTCCAGTTGTCCAGCACCAACTTTCAAGACCACAATAAACGGCCAAATCTAAAAGGAGTTGAATGAGCAAAAACACAATCTAAAATCGAGGAAAGGCTGAAGCAAAGAGAGAAAGCAACCAAAAAGGACTGCCACAGCTAAAGAAGGCTAACTACCCAACACAAAACTCCGAGAATTAGCAATCTCTCAACCACTACTCAAAAGCGATGACTCACAAATAAGCCAAATATGCCCTACAACATACAAAACTCAAATCGGGCAAAGCCAGTCTAGCCATTTATCAAACAAGGATCGACATCACAGCAAAAGCACACAACAAAGGTGGAAAAAAGGGAAACCATCAATCCCAAGGCCATAGCCATAAAAGGTTTTATCAAGGAAAAGGCACTTGAGTTACTCAACCACTACTCCAAATTGAAGCAACACAACCTAGTCAATCCACTACTAAAAAAAATAAACTACAGGGAAAAAACACATACACAATTCTCAAATCAAGCTGCCACAACAAGCCAGTGATAGATAATAAGCCAGATAAACCCGAACGGGTATAAAAAACCTAAATCACACAAAATAAGAACCAACGGGATAAACCACAAAATCGAATCTAAAGAATGAATTCCTGAAGCCTCTGCCACTGACTAGCTTGTAGAAGCATAGAATGGACCGTGTCTGACCTCAACATGAACACCTGATATAGTAATGGAAACACCCAAGGCGCCACCTCTAACTAAAAGAGTGGATAACCCATAAGATTGATCTAGTTTAATACCTCTCATCATGGTCCCATGCAGGGGATAACCTATAGGGTGATGAAAAAGCTCCCCACACATACAACTAATTCGGACCACCCCATCCTGGAGACTATGAGATGTTTGCAATACTTGGAAAAGAAACTCCCACCTAGAGCACTCTCTAGACTAGTGGCCCAACTTTCCACAATCATAGGAACCTATCTAGCGTGAATCCTAACGCGAAGAATGCAGTGATCTTCCTTGTCTACCTTTGCCAAACTTAGAACCACCCCTACCAAACTGCACTGGGCCTTGCGACAATCTCTAACATAGTGTCCTATCTCACCACACCCATAGAAACTATTATCGAGAGTAATCGCCCGCAAAGACCAACTTGGAGTAACATGAGAGCCAACACCCACAGATCCAAAATTACCAATATGAGAAGTCTAGCCTAAAATCTGCCTGCCTCCAATACCATGACTACCTTAGAACCTCTTATAACAAGAGATGCTACCTCTGTAGGCCTGATAAGTCTAAAAGAAAGATGTCCCTCGCTGAATTGATACTCACCTAAAAGTGGAATTTTGTCACTATTGTACTGATGGCAAAACCTCTTACCACTATCAATGTAAGTCTTAAGGCATGCTTTATCCACAACCCTCATATTACTAGCAACCAGGGGAAATGTAGACCCTGTTGATATTAGATGCTCCAATACTAACCGGAGTGGCAAAGCTAACCTTCTGATTAACCCCTAACTCAACTCCTGATTAGTAGGAAACAATGTGAGGTTATGCCTAGCCTACTCTAGAAATCCCAACATATAGTCATAAACGGACGATAAACCATGCGGGGACTAGCCAACCCAACTCTACTCTGAAGAGCATCTGCTTCACCAAGAACTACACCTACCTGAGTTGTACCCTTGAATAAGCTCGAACCTCCTAAGACCGAATAACGTGGAACCGAGGTAGTCAAAGTGTGGGCTTCCCCTTGACTCTCTAAATGATGAGGAATTCCTCCAACCTCAAGGTCCATTCCTACTTGAGGCCTCATATCCCGATAACGTTCTAAAACTCTAGTGCAATCTGTTGATGTTCCACCCACGTCCATTAAGTAATTTGTGCTATCCATCAAGAGAATATTCTAAAGAAGCAATTTTAGAGGTTACTCAAAGAGAAAAAACACGATAAGAGTCACAAATGGAATTTCCTAAGAATACCTTATAGCCTCCCGAAGATAGCATACAAATGTTTCTACACCGATCCCCAGGACTCTACTAGACTTTTTCTCTCATAGTAGTGATACCGATCAACCTAGAGATCTGATACCAAAATGTCATGATCTGATTTCTCAGGTCATGATGGCACCTACAACACCCCCACCAGTAGTTAAGCCTAACCCGTAGTTGTAACACCTAAAAATCTAGTAGGCTAAACTAGGTTTAGTGAGAGGGCAAAAGCCAGGGAAATGAGAACAGCTTAGGCAGCTTTCACCAAGCTATGCTCACATCCCACAACCACCATGACGCCTCATGGTGGGGACCACGGTTCGTGGTGGAACTCGTGGAAGTGAGGCATTGAGCTCCCAAAACTGCCAAAAATGTTAGACCCTCCCACGAGCCAGTTGACAGCTCGTGAAAGCCACCACGGGACATGGGAGAAGTCATGGTCTTAAGTTAGGATTTTGAGGGAAAGTGTGGCAAAACCAAGCCACTAGTAAAGGGACCACTACGGGCTGTGTGACCCTTGACGGACTGTGGTGCCTCACATGGTGGTGGTTCGACATTTTTAGTTCAAGGGTTTTTGGGTCTTTTCCAGTTTTAATTAAAACAAAGTTATGTCATTTTACCCAAGCCTAGGACCCCTATATAAGAGATTTTAACCCCAAAACTCACTCATTCAAGTCATTATTTCCAAAACTCAAAAGAAATCCCAAAGTTCTTCTCTCAAATATTTCTCTCTCTAGAACTTGAGGAAGAAGAAAAATTTCAAGCTAGGATCAAGGTCAAGTCTCCAATCCTCAAGCATTTTTGGGCTTTGTAATCAACGTATGATGGCTTTTCATCCATGAAATCCTTTCTTCCATGGAGTCCCCAGATTCCCTATTTGAAAAGTAGAAATTCCTAAATTGAGTTAGGGTTTTCTTCTAATGTTGTGGGTTTTGATTAATATTGATCCAATTGATTGGGTTATGATTGTTTATGATTGATTGATAGGAATACATGTTTTTAGGATGAATTTACATGTACCCATGCCTAACCCATGTCTAGAAAGATGAAATTGATATAAATAGATTTTATGCCATGAAAGGAGAATTTGTGGGTTTAGATGGATTACATTATGATTGATGAGATAATTAGAATTTCTTTGAGATTTAAGCTAATGAGATGATTATGATATTGATTGCCTTGAGAGTGAAGCATATATGATGATTATGAGATGTAGTGCTTTGAGAGTAAAGATTATGATATGAATTGTTGATTATTGATGTAATTGTGTGGAAAAGATAGTTCTCACATTAATTTCTTAAGTATGAATGTGAAAGGATTTCTCATATTGAATGATTCTAGGTTGGAAAGGATTGCTCACCTAAAATGAATCTATACTAAAGACTAAAATTGACGAGGCAAGAGGTGAATACCCATGACCTATAGATAAGAAGGATATGAGGTTGTTTCCCATATTCCTTAGAGGAGAGAAATCAATGACTACCCTTATTCCCTAATGATGGGCATGCATGCAATTACCCATGATTCCCTATGATGAAAGATGTGGAGGCGAATACCCGCATCTTATAATGAAAGGATATGGAGGTGAATACCCGCAGCTTATAATGAAAGGACATGGAGGTGAATACCTATGATTCCTTATAAAATGATGTGGAGGTGAATACCCATGTCATATGATGTTGGGCATGGAGGCGAATACCCATGATCCCATGAGATGGACATGGAGGCGAGTACCCATGACCATATATGTAAGGCAAGAAGCGACTACCCATTAGCCTTTATAGGAAGGCAAGGAGGCGATTCCCCATGTCTATAAAAGATAAGCTAAATATGATAATGATAGGTGATGAGCTTGGATGATTACTAAGGTTGCCTACTATGATGAGTAAGACTAGTGGAGGATTACCCATGTCTTGGCTAAGTATGCTTTGAGGTTAGTTTATGAAGTATTCATTTATGATATGATGATCTATTTTATGCATTGATTATTCCTATGCCTTTTATTGTCTAATTTTTATGTTTATGTTGATGTTTTTGTAAGCTATCATATTTAGTATATTCTTGTACTAACGCATACTCATGCCTACATTTCTTATCCAAATGTAGGGTCCGGCGTTCCCGACTCTCATCCCCGTGGCTAGGATCTTAGTAGAAGCAAGACTTGAAGATTGGTGAGTTCTCATAGCATTCGAGGATTTGATCACCATTTCCTTATGTCTTTTCATTTTATGTTTTGAACATTATTGTATGGGTTGTGTCCCAAGAATATTTGTATCAGATGGTTTTGAGACAAGTTGTATGAGACTTTCGCTTCGTTTTATAAAAGTTTGATTGTACTGAAAATGTTTTGAATTTTACCATTTTTCTATTATCTTGAGTATGAAAGCTAAGTGGCTTATATAAGACTTCTCGGGGTCTTGTATGCCATGTTACGTCTAGGGTGTACACTGGGTCGTGACAGTAGCTCAGAGCTATAAGCAACAAACTACCAAGTGAAAGCCAACAACAAGAAGTAAAAGCTTAGAACCCAGTAGAGAAAGGATAATCAACTCTCACGACCCGGGGTTACTGATGAGTCCACAAATTGGACTCATTTAGGGCTTTATTTTGATAGGAATAGTGTCCCCAAATGCTTATTTTGTCTCAATATCTTATGAAAACTCTTAAGTTTCAGGTATTTAATGTTTTAATGGAAGCATGGACACTTAGGCGCTAAAAGGAGCAAAAAGGCTGAAAAGAACGAAGAAGTTGGAACCTGCACATCGCCAAGCACGCTTGGCGATTCGCCGAAGGGACGCACTCCGCCCTTTGTTCCAGTACGCGAAGCCTTGAAGGAGCAGGATAAAAAAGGCGATGAAAGGAGCAATCGACGTTTCACCGAATAATTCCACGAAGCAGTACTAGGTCGCCCAATGACATAGAGCACGACGATGTGGAAGGCTAGTGAAAGACGGGGACGAACTACACCAAAGGACGAATCGCCGAGTTAATCGGCGATTCCGACTAACCTCGCTGAAAGATCCGCCAGCACTATTTTCTGAAGTCTATAAATACTAAACTTGTTATTAATTTTTAAGAGTCGAACATTTATTTTAATTCTAGAATAGAATAGTACTTTTTGGAATATTTTCTCTCAAGTTTGGAGAGGGTTTTTGGGAGACTTGAAAAAAGAAGGATTTCATCTTCCCCAAGTTGGAAGTGGGTCTTCTCCATTCTTCTTCCTTTTCTTAAATCAAGGTTTAATTCTTTATACCCATTTGATTTTAGTATCATTTTAGGTGTATTTTGTTATTTCTTGATGTGTGGCTAGAAACCCTCATTTTTGGGGCGTGATTTAGCAAATATGTTTTGATATTGTTGTTGGGTCTTACTTGCTGATAGGATAGATGTATTTTAATGGTGATTTCACATAGTGGTTGTGGTTTAATTTAATGGGTTTGTAGTTGCAAATACAAAACACCCATGTGTTTTCGGCTTGCCCGAGAGAGTGGTCGCGAAACCAAGACCGCTAGGCTGATGGACTAAGGAGTGGGTCGACATGAGGTTCAGCCCGAGAGGGTGAGCCCTAGTCCCATATCCTAACACTCAGCTTGAGAGAGTGAGTATATTTGACACCTTTGTGTCACCCCTTTTAATTTACAATGTTTTTAATCGTTAATGTCTTAAGCTATGACTAGTTTGAACTTAATTTTATTTTTCTACTTATTCTCAAAACCACTCCCTTGGGACACGACCCCAACCCTCGGTTGGGTTACTATATTATCGACGATCGTAGACACTCGTACTGCAGGTTAGTGTCGTTGGTCACGATAAGCATCAATTACCCCCTAGGAGTAACATGGCGTAATAGACCCCGAAGGGCTCGCATACAATCTTTTAGCACAATCACCACATAAAGACATAGAATAATGCGGAAGAATTTAAAACTTTTACAATAGAAGTCAACTTCTTTTCATAGAAAAAATAGGATACTAGACTTGTCTCAATTACCATCTAGAACATAAGAGTACGAATAGGGACTAAGCCCTTTACATTATTAAAGTCTCCAAAAATAGGAAATACAATATAGTCTAGAACATAGAAGGTAAACTAGAAACTAGAATCAATAACATCTTGTCCTCGAACTTGAGGACTCACCAAGCTTAGGGAATAGTCGACCCAAGCTTCACTTGAAGAAGTAGTAGTCTCAACGACCGGAACCTACACTCATAGTAAAGAAGAAAATATGGGCTAGCACAATGAATTGTACTAAGTATGGAAGCCATGCACAAAATCCTTATTTAGTTGAAATCATACCTTGCATGCATAATTCGTAAGTCTTCATGACATAAGAGAGCCTCACCATAACCCCTCTTAAGGCCTACTTGTGCAATGCATAAGTGAAGTCCCATACCCCCACTCATACAGAAAATATGGGTTAGCACAAATAATGTACTAAGTATGGAAGACATGCACAAAAATCCTTAAAACATGCATAAAAGGGATATTTATTTGAAATCATGCATTTATCAAGTTTAAAAGCCATTATGCACATTTATAAAGCAAAGCAAGTCAAACCAACATATAAGCAACACAAGGTCATACTAGTGCAATGCAAAGGTAAGATCCCATAACCCTACCAAATGCTAAGTATCACATTTAGGCCACCAACAACATACATAGCATATTTTACCAGTCATAACCAACATACATAAAAGAGGCGACATTCATATTCATAACTTATAACAAATGAAGTCAACATTACATTCACACATACCTTTCATACATAATTCATAAGTCGTCATAATCATAAGAGAACCTCACCATAACCCCTCTTAGAGTCTACTTGTGCAATGCATAAGTGAAGTCCCATAACCCCACTCACACTAAGTAGTACCCCTTAAGAAGTCATAATTAAAGTCCATGTTCTTACCATAGTTCATATTCATACCATTAGGGAATAATTGCATTAGCCGACATAGACCATGTGAGCTACATGGAATCCGATGTTCTACCCCCACACTGAAAGGAGGTGTCCTACTTGCCTAAGGTAGAACGTACATTTTAGCTTCTAGGTGGATCCACTAGCTAAGACCTATGTGGGCACATAATTACGGGATAGGCAGATTGCTACTAGAAACCTTGACTACAAACGTGGAGGTTTCCATCTCATGAGACACCATATTGGGAACCCAACTACTAGCGTGAAGGAACCCATCTCATACTCCTATCCACTCGGTGCTACGCATAACTCCCTTTAAAGGTCACATTTAGTCTTTACATTAAGTTCACATTCATAAAAGAATACACTACGCACTCATTCCAACATATCATCATAATAGCTCATAGGTTCCTTAAGTGAGAATCCATTCTCCTTTCACTTTAGAAAGAGTGGCATATGAGTAAACCTTTCACATTGTAGTCGTATTGTGATCATGAGAATGTCCTTTCAACCAACCCAACAAGATCACGATAAACATACATACATACTTCATCCATAATCAAGTGTTTAGGGTATAGGAAGAAGGATCTTACATCAATACCACAACATTAGATATAGGATCATTACTATCCAAGTAAATCACATACTCATATAGAATCAACATCAACATACATAAACCCCAGCCAATTTCCCTTCAAGGCCATCAACCATCATCAACCCTAACTTCTAGAATTACAACATTAGATAGAGAGATTTCATGATTCAACACCCTAACAACAAAAACATAATCAATTATCAACTTTGATGACCATTGAAGTCACATCTTAGTTCACAATTTAGGAAGAAAGGGAAATCATAGGTCCAAGAGAGATTTTCATCAAAAACCATCAATACTACAACAATCTAACCACAAACCATCATAATTAATCATAACAGATCATAATTGAACAATAGAAATCATTTTGGAAAAAGACCCATGATTATAATAAAACCCTAGATTTTGGAAGTCTTAAAAACACACTCTGAAGGGACTTCTTGGGGAATAGATACCCAAGAATGAAGAGCATCCATACCTTAGGTTGAATTCCTCAAGAAGTTGGAGAAGAAAGACTTGTTCTTGAACGCCTATCTTGAGCTTTGACCTAGTTCTTCAATGGAGTTTAGAGAGAGAATATTTTGAGAGGGACGTGTGTTGAGTTTTAAGTCTTGTGAGTTATGAGGAGTTAAGTTGAGTTTAATAGTTGAAATATACTTATATATGTCTAAATAACTAATTTAAACCCTCCTTCTATTTTATTAATTAAAATAGAACTTACCTCATTTATTGGACCCTTAGTCGAATTAGGCAGCTTCCCATTCCCCCATCCACGAGACCCATCCACGGGGCGTGGATGGAACCACAGACCGTACTGGTCACTCGTGGTTTGGGGCTGGAGCTTGCCATCTTGGCCTTGGTCCAAGCTTCACTCACGAGTCCCTTCCATGGGATGTTAGTTGGTCCACGGACCGTACTACACGCTCGTGGAATGGGACTGGAACTTAAAGGTTTTGGGGGGAGTTTCGGGAGACTAAGTATCGACTCACGACTCCGACCTACGGGGCGTGAGTCCACCCTCGTGGCGTGGTGCCCCTCTCGTGAACCAAGCTGTTTTTGACAGCTTTTTAGGCTGCCCCTTGGCTCTCATCAAGGATCCTTAGGGGGGGGGGGTCCTTGTGGGGGCTATGCCTTGTTTAGGGACTTAGACACTAGTGCAACCTAGGGAGGTCATTTTACGTCTCTTACCTTGACGTTTAACCCTTTTTAGGACTCAAGACTCTAGCTTAGGTCATTAGATTTCTGGGATGTTACATCCCCCCCGGGAACATTCGTCCTCGAATGACTATCTAGGCACCAAACTAAGTGTCACGACCCAAGCCTAGGGCCTAGACGTGACCGGCGAATGGGGAACCCGAAGGAACCCCAAACAAGCCTCATAGCGTATCTTACACATCATTGGTCGCGGAAGCAATTAAAATGACCATAAGCGATAAGCATAATCAAGGGGGAAATCGGGACTAAGGGAGCAAGAAAAAAAAAAGAAGAAATGATACTTAAATACCATAGATGAGTCAAGCTCAAGCATAATACACAACTTGTCCAACAAATTTCAAAATCCATGTAAAACAGCCCACCAACAACATACATATATATATA